>NC_056727.1:102508647-102531147 GCF_019279795.1 Protopterus annectens | reverse complement strand
CTGTTGTGGACACAGCCAACATCATTGCAGTTACTGTTGAGTGTATACCCCCGCTTAGCTGGCCATAATGGTTAGGTAGTTGTCTATTACACTATCTGCAGTTCTACAGCATTTCTCACCCTCCAAAGGGTAGGGGTGTGCCACCCACACCAGCACACATATGTTTACCGAGTTGAGGATTGCGCTACATTGGGGATGGGGACATATACCCTGCCAATACCATCGTCAATGACATTAAACTAGTGGATTGCTTATTCCCCAATGTGTTGTGCCTATTCTGGCTTGGTGGAATTACATAGGCTACAATGGGTTCCTTGCACAGGTACATACATCCATGTGTACAGTATTCTCTGTGTATTGCATCAACACCAAAGCCTCTGTGGGTGTTATACACAAACATGTAGTGTGTACCACCCAGTACAACTACCATTGTCCACTGTAGAAGGGCTGCTAAAAGCAGCCACCATGCACTCACTGGATACACCACCCCAGAACTATCAGCCATGTGGCACAGGGAGTAACTGTTATACAGATTTGTGACATGTATTCACCTGTACCAGGGATATGGCACAGCCAAGGTGTCATCACAGTGCCATACCCCTTGTGAGATATGACAGCAGACCATCCTCCTGCTGACACATGGACACCTGCAACACAAATAGATAAAATTATAGAGACCACAATCACTCAGTGTTAATAACAGCTATAATACATCATGGCTGGACAGCTGCACCTTCTGAAATGTAAGCATTAAACTTTACTGCTGACAACATGTTACACAGCAGTACATTGGTACACCATAGTACGGTCACTGTGTGCATCAGAACCATATTAGCCTGTCCTTGCATTGATGTTATGGATGACAGGGATGTGGCACAGGTAGCATAATATGCACAGGGTGTGTTGTTGGCTTGCCAGAGACCTAGGCTGAGCCATATGTTTGACACCATGTGTGTGAATGAGGGGTTTTAATTATTGATATGACCATGGTGATGTGGTGTGTGTAGGTATGGGGTTGCCCTAGCTGTGTTTGTATTGTGTGTGAGTATGCATGCACACAGTTCTGCCATGTGCCTGCTCTATACAGGTGTTTGTTGGACAGCTGCAGACCATACCTGGCAGGGTGTTCAGTTCACCGCCTCCAGCCCAGGACACAAGAACTGTGCCTGCCAGGGGCACATCCAGGTACAAGCCATGATATGGTACTCTCCCCTGATGATGACATATGTCCACTGGAACCAGGTCCCTCCTGGGACTGGCCAGGGTCACATGCATGTGGCCTGCTGTGGTGTGGTGTGGACAGTGCCCGTCTGCAGTGCTGGGGTTGGTACTGCCATTACGGGAGAGACTTGGTGTCTTTGCATGTCTACGTCGACCCCCAGCTGTTGGTGTTGTTGGCCTACATCCACATGGCCATCACACCACTCCCACCACATGCAAGAGCATGGACAATCCACCGTTGATGAGTCCCACCATCTCACCCCACCGTCTATCCATGGCCTCTGTATAATAACGGAGGGCACCTGCAAGATCACGGATGTTGTCAGTAACAGCTGAAAGACTAGCTCTCTGCTGCCTCAGACCCTGTCTGGTGTACCATTCCATATGTGCCTTCACCTCCATGACAGCCTGAAACATGAGTCTGGTGGTACCAGATGTGGCAATTCGGCCAGGGGCACGATGACCAGCAGCCCTCCAGTGAGCACCCCTGTACATCTGCCTATGTGGTACCCTGCCAGACATTGGACACACGTGCCATAGATATCACACTGTCCTATAGACTGCCACCAACCGCCAACTGTCCCTCTGCTATGGCCACTGGTGATGGGGTATCTATAGGCACTGTGACTGTGTGCAAGGATGGGGTGGATAACAGGGGGATGTCAAACGATGGCACAGTTTCGGCCTCTGACAACCTTGCCTGTGCCTCAACACACCTGTCATCATTTTCAGTGTCTGTATGGACACCATCAGATTGCCTGCAGGAGGGACCCTGACCCACCTTGCCACCTGTGAGGGGAAAACAAGAAATGCACTTTAAGACCTGTACATTATTGCTTAACAGTACACACACACACACACACACACACACACACACACACACACACACACACACACACACACATACACATACACATACACATACACACACACACACACACACACACACACACACACACACACACACACACACACACACACACACACACACACACAGACATTCTACCATAATACTTACCTGTCCCTGAGTTTACAGACTGTCCCTAGTTTATTGTCTTACATTCCCCATCCTGCATTAGACTTGGAAACTTACAGTCAATACCAATCATTAACGTATCATTCTTCTAATTGTCTAGACAAGCGATCACAAAACATGACCTGTTGCTCCATTACCTCTTTGACTTGATTGGAGTCGGTTTTTCAAAGACTCACTGCTGTCATCCAGTGTTCACCCTGGGTTTGTCCAGACATCTCGAGCATGGCCCCCATATGTTAGGGGCTACTACAGTCACTCAATAATGTCACACACTGGAGTGTCATACGTTACTATTGTTCAGGAGATGCAAGATCTGTTGCTCTATTAACTTAATATGTGGACTACAGTAATATTTGGAAATACTCTCTGGTGTTGTCTAGTAATTCTCCAATGCATCTGTAGTGCTGCATACGTGGGTATTCTTTCACCTTTCTGCTGATTGCAATTATAACAGTATCCCTGGTGTCTAGTTTCTCTCCCAATGCATGTTCCATGCTACAGACCTTATTATACTATCAGCTGTCCTGAGATTACATGTCAGACAAGTATTCCTGGTGTCTCATGTGTCTGTCCATGTACATGTACTGCATGATTACAAAGAGAATAACCCCACAATCACACATGTGGATACATGGACACACACACAAACACACACACACATACATATACACATCTTACATACATCACCCCCCCTCCACTCCACCAGATTGCACTTACAGACAAAATACCCCCCCCACACACACACTTAAAGGTGAGGTTGCACGAAGATATTACACACAGATCTCCCATCTTTCAACATGCATGACATATGGCACTCAACAGCATGCAGTGCAGCTATAGTCAATCCATGCTAGCAATATTATACATGTGTGTGATGTATGGGTTGTGTTAGTAGGTGATGCCCCTTCCCCTGGAACACACTGCACCCATGTACACAGTATTGCTGTGCACCTGTTTGGCACCCTGGCATGTACTGTGCACCATACCTCACAGGTGTACACTCCATTGCTGAATGTGTATTACTGTGTCAATTATGTGTCCTCTGCTGCTCACAGCCCCTGTGTGTTTGTCCGACACATACCTGGGCTGATATGTGGACATATATCATTTGTGAATGCCTGATATCTGATTTACAGATCTCATCATCAGCAGTGCATGTATGGCCAATACGATACAATTACAGTAACAACGTGCAAACCTTACAGGGCTATGGGGGGTGTATACACCCTTATTGAAATGACGCCCTCTTCCTTGATATGCCATGGGACCACATTACTGCATATGTTAACATTACATGAACCTGATATGTGACATATGACCTGCACAATCAAATGCAGTGTCAAACAAATGTGTTAGTTGTGCAGATGCTGATTTAGATGCATACACTTTGTGGGTGCATATGTGTGCACACCCTTATTATGATGGTTTGTTGCACCTACTGTTATGTGTACTACAGCAGTCACTGTTTCTGGCAGGGGTATACTAGCACGGGCCATCTGCATTTGCCAGTATTTGGTCAGTCTGCTCTACACATGTCCCCCAACTCTGCATGATTGCAAGGTCAACTCATGTGCACATCCCTTGGAGTTCACACACTGCTGTCACTATTGCTGTGGAGCCAGGGTATGTCTGCCACAGTTCCTGACCCTGACTGTGTGCAGATACAGCCATTTGTAGCATCCTTTGGATCCCTGCTGCAGTGCACTGTTGTGTCATGATGACACCCCCTCCCCATCCTCAGCCCTTTTGCAGATGCTTGACAACTGCGGCCTACACATGTGTCATTTTGCAGTGTCCCAAATACTGAACACCATGTGTATTAGCCTAGTCCCAGCTAATGAATGGCAAACATACAGGTGTACACTGCAACCGGCAAGGTACAGATGGGGATGGTGGGCCTGAAGTGGGGTGAGGTGTTGGTTGTGCAGCACATGTATCTTACTTGATACTTTCTGTAGGTTTACAGCGTGGTCCAGTACACATTGCAATGCATGCCTTTTGGGGACCTTTTCTGTTATGCATATTTTACCTGCTGAGAGGCCTGGCTGATGTTTCCTGTGGTACACCTGTCCTATCTGATTGCCCTAACCCATGGGCCACATGTATGCAGAGTCCAGGCAATTGCTGACATGGGTATTGCACAGCTAGTACTTGCTAGACATTCTTGCAACTCCCTCAGTGTTGTGGCATGTTACTAGGCAGCCTGCATGACCAGTTTGCTACATGTGACATCAGCTGTCTTGGATAGTCATCTGTTTATTTTCTACATTAATCCTGTCCCATACATCCTCGACACATACATGACTGTCTGCACTGTTTGCCATGATATATGAAATGGTGAGGTATGGCTACATGTCCAACTCCTGGGTGCTACCTGTTGGGTATGGGGTCCATGCCATGGCATGTAAGATGTGTGCAAGCCACAGCTGCCTCTGTTGCAGGTAAGTGGGCACATTTGTTGGCCAAACATCTTGGACAGCAGACCATTTCTTGGTGTGACATTGGGGACGTGTACTTGCTGGAAGGTCCGTTCTCATTAAGAATGCATGCTGTCAGTACCTCAACAGCTGCTTCCACTATATTTTTTCTGGAGTGTGTGCACACATATGTTTCCAGTGTTTGTGAAGGTATGTATTCCCCATATTTGCTGTCCTAACATACAATTCCATATTACACACTCATTGCCCATGTTAGGACCACATTGCAGGTTGTAAGGGTTATAGACTGCAGTATTGTGATATGCCGTAGTGTAGATCTGTAACAGTTGCCATTGTAATACTGGTATATACACTGTTGTAGCACTGTATAATGGTGATGTTTCACACATGTCCCTACTGTAGGCCATTTGTCCCACCATTATGTTCATCTCTGTGCACACATTTTGCAATGACAGGATGTTAGTTATATTGCAGGTGTCTGATATATCCTTCAGATACACCATCATGGTGACTACTGTGATGCAGTGCAGTTGACAGCAATATATACAGCATGCATTATGGGTAGGTGTGTTAAATGTGTGCATGGAATATACCATGGCCATAACATGACCGGTGTATTGGCAAACCTGAACAAACACCATACTCACCAGCTACAGGCTGCTGCCCTGGAGGTATACCAGAGGGACCTACATAAGTGTGTGAGCGATGTGATGTCAGTAGCCATAGCTGTGGCATTGGTACAGGGTGGGTGCAGCAATATAGTACATCAACAGTACAAGCCCACAATATGACAGATTATGCACATCTGTTTATTACTACTATGCAGCAACAGACTATATATATATATATTTCATTTCACATATGCATTATCTAACTGTACAGATGCAGATGGATATGCAACAGTGGTCTACTGATGTGCCCTATGGCCTTACCTGCACGCTCCTCTGCCACTGTGTGGGTAACACCCACCTCCACTATGCTCTCCGCCAGGTGTTGTGTGTGTGGGTGGGCAGGTGCCTCGAGGTTGGTCAAGGTGCTCCTCAACATTTGTTGGGGGGGATGGATGACATGACCCCCCCGTGTTGCAAGCTGGTCCCCCCTGACTGCAGCAGCATGTCGATGGGCATGGTGAAGTAGATTGGTGCATCGATGTCGGACCTGCTCATAACTGCAGTTATGCAGGCCGACATCATTTACCCTGTGGACAAGATCGTTCCACAGGGCGGTCCACTCCTGCAGATCATGGGCTGTTCAGTCAAACAACATGTGGCAATGCTGCACCAGGTGTGAGATGATGACATTATTCTCCTCTGCTGTATAAATGGGCAAGCGCTCCCTCGACATATTGCCCGAAAGACATAAATATGGAAACAGGTCTGAGGACCTCATACTGCAAGGATACCATAGTTGCTAATACACATCTCTGTCCCCCCCCCACCATATTTGCAACAACAATCTGATCACACAACTCAACAGGTATGTCTACAGAATACCTACTGTTGGGATATATATTGTATTGTACAACACTTTGTACTATGTGTTTGTAGTCATGTTCCCTGTGGGGCACTATCACTGGTGGCCTGTTACGGACAATGTCACCTGCATTCTATATATGCATGTGTTCTGTTTGCTATGTGACTGCTGCACATCTGTTGTTTTGTGCTAATTGGGATATCTATGCATGCTGTTGGACATGATCCGGGAATGTGTGGACTATTACAACCCTCTCCTCCTCCCACAAAACACAAATACATGCGAGAGATGCAACTATACGGCCAAACTGGAGGCTGAGCTCTCTCAACATAGGACTGGCAAGACCAGTCAGGAGGGGAAGGTTACCACACACACTATAGACCCAGTCTCACATAGTACCATTACAACCTCAAATCATACACATAAACACACAAAGACATACTCGGAGGCTCTGATCAAAAATCTACCAAAACAGCAGAGGCCACCAAAGCAGACACCCAAAAAACCACCACCTCAGAACACAACACCTGCAACACATAGACCTCACAGTCAGAGTGTCAAACAGTCACAGCCCTTAAGGCCAAACACAATGCCAGACACACTAGTCATTGGTGACTCCATAGTCAGACACACTGATGTCCCGCTCACCAGACTGAGTAAGGAGAAGGTCACAGTAAGCTGTCTGTCGGGCGCTAGAATCCGCCACATAACGCAAGCACTCAGGTCTCTCAACAGCAGGTACAAATATGACTCAGTCATTGTCCACGCTGGTGTAAACGACCTGAGACGCACTCCTTGGACTACATGAAAAGAGACATTGAGGAGCTCTCTGATTATGTAGCCCAGGCAGGTATGACCCTGACCTTGAGCAGTATCCTACCTTCACCAAGAATGATGCCACAATACAGAGATAAGATGATCAGCTTTAACAATTGGCTTAAACACTGGTGTCATTCAAAGGGGATCCAGTATCTGTCTGCCTGGGATGACATGCTGGACAAGCCACGCTGCCGCAAGGGACGGCTTGCACCTGTCACCCTGGGATTCCGGATATTGGCAAAGGCTCTTGCCACCCCATAGTGCCTTTTTAGGCAAGGCTCAAATTCTAAACCTACCACCCTAGAACACAAAAAGGAAATAAACTAAGGGTAATGCTGCTCAATGCCAGAAGTCTAAATCTCAAAATGCACGCACTCGAGGCCCTTCTCAGTATGGAGAACATCGATGTCTGTGCTGTGACAGAAACCTGGTTCAAGGCTCCTGAGAGCACCCCAGCGCTATCAGGTTTTACCTCATATCATGCTCCGCCCCAAAATCAGGAAAATACCAAGAAAGGAGGGTATCCATATTCATCAAGGACACCCACACCTCAAGACTGGTGGCAACGCATGATGCATCGGAGACCATCCAGGTGCAATTAACCATAGGCAAGACTGCTCTGCAAATAGTAGCATGTTACAGGCCACCCTCACAAACTCAGGAACCTCACATGGCCTTCCTGAAAACACTAGAGGGATAAATGTATCACCAAACACCATCATACTAGGTGACTTCAATTACCCAAATATAGACTGGGAACACTACTCAAGCCCAAACACCCTAGCCCAAAAGTTCCTGGAATTCATAAACTCAAATGCCATGGAACAACTAGTCACCATTCCCACAAGAGGAGATAACATACTTGATCTCATCATCACGAACATGGGAGCACAATGTTCAACACCGGAAGTATACCCCTCACTGGTGAGATCAGATCACAAACTAATCTTGCTGGAGGTCCTCATCCCACCCCCACCTGAAATAAAAAAGACCACAGTAAAGAACTTCCCAAAAGCCGACTTCACACTTCTAAAGACTAGTGTGGTCTCCTTTAAGGCCGCCGAGCCATGGAAACAGTACTCAAGCCGCTGAATCACTTACAAATGCCTTCTACCAGCACCTGCAGGACTGCATGGATAAGGCAATCCCAAGCAAAACAAAGACTCTTTGTACCAAAGGCAAGCGTCCAGTCTGGTGGACCCCAGCCATAAACAAACTCTACAACAAAAGGAGGAAGCTACTACAAGATAGAGCAAAATCCTTAAAAGGTAAGACACCCTTGATCACTATAAGTAAAAAACTAAGAGCTCTCATAAAATCATCCAAAGCGAATTTCGAGAGAAAAATAGCTAAAGACTCAAAAGACAATCATAAGGCCTTCTTTAGCTATGTTAGAAACCTAGGAGGAAACTCCCAGATATGCTCAGAACTAGTTCAAAACGATGTGAAGATTACTGATCCTACAGACATTGCCAACATACTGGCTGACAGGTTCAGTGCAAACTTCTCACCCCCCTCCCCCCCAAAAGGAGAGATATCTATACCAAATGATTGCAGCCCCCCAAACATCTCCAGCGCCCAGGAGAGAACTGCTCTCTCCAAAGCAAAAAACACAGCATCCATGGGACCTGATGGTGTCCCCGGCTGTGTGCTCCACGAACTCAATGAGGAATTAAACCCACAGCTAGGACAGCTGTTTAATCAAAGTCTTACCTCTGGATACGCACTCCAGGAGTGGCGCACTGCAACTGTGGTCCCACTTCACAAAGGCGGTGCCTCCACCGACCCTGGTAATTACCGGCCCATTAGCTTGACAAGCCTTATCTGCAAAGCCATGGAGAGGATCATAATGGACCTCATAAATAAAGACATTGGGAATTTGCAGACTTTGGATCCAACCCAGTTTGGCTTTGTCAAAGGCAGATCATGCCTTTTAAACTTGGTTGACTTTTTCAAACAGTCACCAAAGCCATTGATGAGGAAAGGCAGTCCATACAGCCTACCTCGATCTGGCTAAGGCCTTTGATACAATACCCCACTCGGGTATCATTGAAAAACTCATCAGCTTAAATGTTAACCCATACATCACAAGATGGGTTGCAAACTGGCTGAGTGACAGAACCCACAGGGTCAGAGTTGCTGGCGCCATGTCAGACTCAAAGCCTGTCACAAGTGGTGTCCCACAGGGCTCAGTCCTGGCCCACTCTTGTTTGGCATCTACTTTTCTGAAGTACAAGCAAACACAGGAGGGTTATGGCTGACAAAGTTTGCAGATGACTGCAAACTGGGCCATAGTAGAAACACATCTGACACAGATATCCTTCAGAAGGGTCTCACAGAACGGATAACTGGTGCCAGAGCCACGGCCTAAAGTTAAATGCCAAAAATGCATAGTCATACCCTTCGGGAAAAACAAGGTTACCCCTAGCTACCAAATAGGAGGCAATCCACTGAGCACAGAAGAAGTTATCAGGGACCTGGGGACCCAGGTTGATAGTAGTCTGTCATTCGACACCCATGTAGCTAAAGTAGTTAGGAAGACCTTCTACATTGCCCACCTTATCATGAAGGGATTCTCATCTAGATCAAGGGAGGTTATAGTCTCCCTTTACTCATCACTCATCAGACCAATGATTGAGTACAATGCCCCATTTGGAATGTATCTGACCCGACACTTGCAGCAGCTGGAGAGGCCACAAAAGTTCCTCACCAAAAGGATAAAGGGTCTCAAAATCTATCCTATGCTGCCCGACTGAAAGAACTCCAGCTCTATTCAGTCGCCACCGCTTGCTCAGAGGTGACCTTTGCCTAACATACGTGGCCATCTCAAACCCAGATTTGATGAATATGCATCACCTCAAAAATCTAGATCCATCAGAGCCACAAGGGCGGGGGACTTAAACCTCGACACGGCTATTAATAGGACGTGCTGGAGGGATAGATTCATCACCCAAAGACTCCCTATGCTGTGGAACAGAATCCCGGTACATGTGAGGCAGAGCACCTCGCTGGCCTTGTTCAAGAGAAATCTTGACCAATGGATGGGAGATCGCAGATATACCCCAGGGATTACCTCAGTGTCACTGCTCGACAGAGGCACAGCAAAATAATGGGTATAGTTCCCCATACTAAAGGGGTGGCGTAAGCCACAAAACGATGGGCTAGGCTTGTAAATGCCCTCGGGCAGATAGCCTAGTATGAACCTATGAACCTATATGTTCTATAACAATGACACTATAGCATGTCTGGGAAACAGTTGCCAGCACAACCACCTCTCCCACCTCACTTGGCCATGTTACCAGGCAACATCACATGTGGGACCCACCCTGGGGCCTCCTTATATACTGGTCCTGCACTAGCTTCAGGTAGAACCACCTCAGGGGATGGTGTTCACCCCTCCGGGAGCACACACAGACAGGATCCTGTCACCCAAAGTCAAGTCCAGGGTCTGGTGCATAGGGAGCTCCACAGAGATTTGGGGGATGTGCTACAGCACCATGAGGCCCTCAGTACACACTCAAAGGGTCTGCATGCTCCTCCGGGTCAGCCCCCAGACCAGGCACCTTCAGGGCCATGAAGCTGATGTTGTGACTGCCCATGGGTGGGGACCTTGGTCCCATTGTTTCCATATGGGAATTCATGGACTTCCACATTGCAGACGACACTCCCCATCCAGGGTGTTTACTCACCACATGTCATATAACACCCCTGTATACTGTCTTCTCTATCTTAAAACCCAACCTACCTCCACAAATATACCTGTTATCCTTCCCCAAATTACAAATTCCACCTTCACAAACAAGGGCAATGTGTTCCCAACTTGGGGTTCACACCTGACATAACCGACCATTTTGGACACACTTACTGCTGTGTGTATATATATATATATATATATATATATATATATATATATATATATATATATCTATATATATATGTGTGTGTGTGTGTGTGTGTGTGTGTGTGTGTGTGTGTGTGTGATGTTCCCTCACACATATCATGCAGCACTGTCATTCAACAGTAGGGGACATGTATTTATTTACTTATGTGTGTATATGTAGACATACACACACACACACACACACACACACACACACACACACACATGTGTGTGTGTGTGTGTGTGTGTGTGTGTGTGTGTAGATATGTATTATGAGTTGTGTGTGTGTGTATATATATATATATATATATATATATATATCTGTAGACATACATGTATATATATATATATATATATATATATATATACACACACACACACACACACACACACACACATATATATATATATATATATATATATATATATATATGTTAAATAAATTTGTTAAAGTCAGACTGTAAAATTCATCTGGCATTAAAAAATAATGACAGTCAATAACAAACAGTAATGCAGGAAAACTCAAGTATCTAAAACTTTAATACTCTAATACTCTAATGTACATTAGGAGGCAAAAAACCATACACAAACTTGTACAGAATTTTGACTGCTTTATTGGTGTGACAGACGACATTTTATACAGTTTATTATCAGCTTTTGCCCACCTCACTGACGTGGTCAGTGACAGGGTCTTTACATAGTAACTTATGAAAAAGTGCTGAGATGGTGTTTTTCAAAAAATCTTTTTCCCATGAGAATGTTACAGCCTTGCAAGCACCTGGTCAGTCACAATGTCCTTCCGAGGATGTAGCCAATTCAAGGCTCTTAGATTAGTTCGAATACAATGGGTGCATGTCTTTCTTTAATGCTTTTCTTTGTTCCATCTCTTGCTCACCAGCTGGACACTATCTCTGATAGTGCGCACAAGGCTTTTCTTCTGGTGGAAGCAGGAAAGATACACATGCAGACAGATTCATTATTTTCTAACTTTGCAAAATAATCTTTACTGACAGACATGAGCCAGGCTGTGCTTGAACACTGCCAAGGCCAAATTTCTGATTACACTGCAGCTTATGCTTCAAGCAATAATATGCGAGTTTATTTCTACTATTATTCTAGTAAAACAGAATTAAATGCATTACATATCATACTACTTTTCAGTCTTTGTTCCCTATTATAGATTTGAGCACATTTATTCCTGTCTAAAGCACACATTACTCTATATATCTGACCACACAACTTATATATATCTGAATGTTTGAATACACATTTTCCTAAGCAGTATATATGTGAATATATATTTTTCTAAGCAGCATGTATGTAAATATATATTTTCTAAGCAGCACATATGTGAATATATATTTTTCTAACATTCTCCCTCCTGTTAATGCATTTCATTCTATTTGAAACATAAACAGTATCATTTCATTTCTTAGCCTTTTCCTTTCAAGGGCTTTCAGCTAAGTAAGTCATTTGTTTTATATTTCAGATAGGCTTCCACTTGGTATCAACAAATTCAATTCCATGTCTTGGTACATAGTTTCAGTTACTGATATGTCAACTAAGTCTTTAACTAATTTTTTCACACAGGGTATGCCGCAGCAGACACATGCTCCAATTATGAGCAGTACTACACAAATTGCTATTAGAATATTCATAAGGACCGACCCCCACCCCCCAAATAGATTCTGGAAAAAGTTCGTCAGTGGGTTTGGGCCTGGTTCTGCCATTGCTGACACCTGCTGTATTACCTCCAGGTGATCATTGATTTCATGTTGGTTGTCTGGAATGTACGCACAGCATTCTTCTTTGATAAGCGCGCACGTACCACCTCTCGCCGCTAGGGTGAAGTCGAGAGCCATTCGGTTCTGTAATACAACTGTTCTCATTGCATTCATTTCATTAGTCACAAGTTCAAGAGCGGAAAAAGTCGCATTGCTCATTACTTCGAGGAGTTTTGACAATTTCCTCAGTTCCCAAATCGATTTGACTGCTCCGTAGGTTGGGAATATCTCAGCCCAGGATATAACACTGTCACTCAAGTCCATATGGGTCAACTTTTCTTTGTCCTTCACAGCCGAATGATCCTTCCAGCTTGCTTCAATCTTACCCACTGGATTAGCAGGTTTTTTGACTGTGTTCTCGGCTTGCTGAGCTACATTTCTCACATTACGTATTTTACCCAGGGGCAATTCTGCAGTATGTCTTATGGCTGGAACCAGATAACCCAAAAACAACTGCGGACCAATTCTCAGGTAACCATTTATAGGCCTTTTTCCCACAAACAAAATAACAGTTTTCTACTTTTGTACTGATGCGGGTTAACCCTGAATGAAACATTTTCTTATCTATAACAGATAATTGTCTATATATTTCAGGAGTTTTTTGCACATCTCTCAATGTTGTTTTCATTAAGCTTAAATACGAACCATAGTTCGTGCTACAACTAGTACCTTGGTCTACAGGTTTTATATAACATTTGTAAGACACAGTTATGTTACAATTACTCCAACCAACCTGGAGTGTATCATTTTTAACAAAACAAACAATTCCTTTCTGAGTAACGGGTAAATATAATGCCACTTTGTCTTGTGACCTCACAGTACCTGTATCAAATAACAGGTTTTCCCAGGTTTCATTTATCCCCAAGGGGACAGCAGACATTAAAAGTCCTCCATATGCTGTGGGTATTGCAGTACAAACCCAGCAATTTGAAACGTTCATAGTCTCTACATAGACCCGTTTCATAGCCAGGTATGTGTTGAAGTTCGGGTGCCAGTCTATAGCCAGTCCTTCATCACGTTTTACCAGTTTCACTTCTGTAGTTATATGCAAGAAAAACCATAACAACAAGAAGGTCACTATAAACATAGTTAATAAGTGTATGATCAGTAGGCCAGTGAACCAATGTCTTTGGGGTTGTTTTGCATTTTTATTCACTCTGCCTCTGGCCATCCTGTTTCTGTGGTATGTCAGTTAAAAAACGGTTATCCAAATTAAATTCTTTGACAGGTTTACAATGTGTCAAATGAACCCAAGATGATCTCTCAGCAATTTTTACTGCAGTAGGTGTTGCCAATAGTACCTGGTACAGACCTTCCCACTTTGGACTCGCCCAGTTCTTTCTTTTGATGACTTTCAGCCAGATCCAGGACCCCGGGGTCAGCACGGCCTCCGGTTTTGCTTCTTGTTTATCTGAAAAAGAGTTCAACTGCAAAACAGTCTTATTTGTTAACAATTTCTTCATATAACTAGCTAATGAGCCATCGGCCTCCAGCTCTGCAGGCATGAGGGCCTTCCATTGTGGCACACAATATGCCCTTCCAAACACTATCTCAAAAGGGGTCAAGCCCTTTACATTTGGAACAGTTCTCATGCTCAGCAGTGCTAAAGGCAGACAGCAAATCCAAGTCTTTTGAGTCTCACTCATTAATTTTCTCAACTTGTTTTTCAAAATTCCATTGTACCTCTCCACCAGTCCTGCTGACTGAGGGTGATAAGCACAATGGTATTTCAAAGAAATCCCAAAAAATCTCCCAAGCTGGTGTATTGTCTGGTTTACGAAATGTGTTCCATTGTCACTATAAATTCTTTCCGGTATGCCAAATCTAGGAATGATTTCTTTCACTAAGGCTTTTGCTACTGTTGCTGCATCCGGATTTCTGGTTGGAAAAGCTTCTACCCATTTTGAAAACATATCTATGATCACTAAACAGTATTTTTTCCCTTCACATTTATTCAGTTCTATGAAATCCATGCAAATAGTATGGAACGGATAGGGTGGTGTTGGAAAGCTCCCTCGCTTCGGTTTAAATGCTCCCTGTGCATGATGTTTGCTACAAATATGACATGTTGCACAAAATTTTTGTGTATAATTCGTAAATCCGTATGTTTGGAATGTTTTGTTAACTAACTGTACCATCCCCCCTGTTGAGACATGGCTCTGCCCATGACTCAACAAAGCTGCATATCTAAATAAATTAGATGGCAATATTGTTTTTTTCTCTTTGGAGATGTACAGCCCCTCTTCAAGGATTGCTCCTCGTTTTATCCACTTCTGCTTTTCTGCTTTTGTAGCTAATGTCTGCATTGTTTTTAACATTTTTAAATCTAGAGTCTCAGAAGGTTGTAGTTCTTCATTTAAAAACACAGTTTCTAGGTCTGAGGCAGCTTGCTTTGCAGCTGCATCAGCTCGAGCATTCCCTTTTGAAATTTTATCTTGTTGTTTGGTATGGGCTGCACATTTACAGATAGCTATTCTAGTGGGTAACTGAATGGAGTCTAATAGGTTCAAAATCAATTGTGCATGATTAATCGGTTTGCCAGTAGATGTTATCATTCCCCTGTTTTTCCACTGTTGTGCAAAGACATGCACTGTAGAGAAAGCATACTGACTGTCAGTATATATGTTAACACATTTGTCTTTCGCTAGAGTGCAAGCACGTGTCAAAGCTATTAATTCTGCTGCTTGAGCTGACAGGTTATGTTGCAGGGGTTGTGCTTCTATGGTTTCGTTATCAGTCACTACTGCATAACCTACTAGGTTTTTTCCTGTAGGACCTCGTCTACAGGACCCATCCACAAAAAATGTCACCTCTGCGTCGGCTAAAGGTACATTAGTAAGATCTTGTCTGGGTGTGGTTATTTGTTCTATTTCCTGTAGGCAACTGTGTGGTGTGCCATCTACAGGAATCGGAAGTAATGTCGATGGATTTAATGTCGTGCATCGTTCAATTGTCATATGGGGTTGACTCAATAGTATGGTCATACAAGAAAGATGTCTGGCAGGAGATAAAAATGCTATTTTTTCTTGCAGTAAAATTATCGCAACTGCATGAGGTACTCTCAACGTGAGAGGATGAAACAATACTACTGAGGCCGAAGCTTGCACTGCCATAGCTGCTGCGACAACTGCTTGTACACAGGGTGGTAATGATTGTGCCACCGGATCTAACTGTGATGAATAGTAAGCTATGGGGCGTTGCTTGCCGCCATGTTGTTGCGTCAGTACTGACGTCATATATCCCTGCCTACAATCTACAGTCTGGAAAAATCTGTTATGGTAATTTGGAAGCCCTAAAACTAACGATGAGACTATCAGTTGTTTTAGTCTGCAAAAGGCTGCTTTTGCTTCCGGTGTCCAATGTAGTGTTTCTTGTGCTGCCATTGGTGTTTTAAATATTAAATCAGCCAATGGAGCTGTTTCTAAAGCATAATTCGGTATTCAACTTCGACAAAAATTAGTCGTTCCCAAAAAGGACATCATTTCCTTTTTGGTAGTTGGTCTAGGTGCTTGTAAGATTGCTGTTTTTCTATCTTCATTTAATGTTCTGCCTTTTTTGGATAT
Source organism: Protopterus annectens (assembly GCF_019279795.1). Taxonomy (NCBI): domain Eukaryota; kingdom Metazoa; phylum Chordata; order Ceratodontiformes; family Protopteridae; genus Protopterus; species Protopterus annectens. Next base: position 102,514,933 of record NC_056727.1, on the reverse strand, counting down.
CACATATCCCAGGTATTTAACCTGTTCTTTCCAAAGTTGCAATTTATGTTTATTCACTTTATGCCCTTGCTCAGCTAAGAATTTTAACAATGCTATTGTGTCTTCCCTACATTGCTGCTGGGTAGGAGCTGCAAGCAAGATGTCATCTACATAAAGTAGTACTTGGCTGCCCCCTGGTGGAGAAAACCCCGCCAGGTTGCTAGCCATCTCTTGTGCGAATATTGTTGGACTTTCACTATATCCCTGTGGTAGTCGGGTGTACGTATACCTTTTGCCCTGAAATGTGAATGCAAACCAATGCTGGCTGTCAGGGTGGATAGGTATTGAAAAAAACGCATTGCTAATATTTACCACGGTGAAATATTTTTGTTGCGGCTTCAAATTATTTAACAAGGTATGTGGGTCTGGCACCGTAGGTGCCCTTGGTATTACCGCATTATTTACAGCCTGTAAATCTTGTACCATCCGCCATTCCCCGTTTGCTTTTTTAACAGGAAATAGAGGGGTATTACATGGTGAATCTAAGGATTCTACCAGTATTCCTTTCTTAAGTAATGCCATTATGATAGGTTTGATTCCTTGTTCTGCATCCTTGCTCAAAGGATATTATCTCTTCCTTGGTCTAAAGGCTGATTTTGGTGTAATAACTACTGGCCCTGCTGTTTGAATAAGTCCTACATCTGATTTTCCTGTTGACCAAAGAACATTTGGTATTTCACTCAAAGCTTTTTTTTCTTCTTTTATCAAGAACGCCAGTCAGCTGTCTTCACTCTGTTGTAAGTGTACAGCTGGGCGTGCTTGCGTTAACCAATTTAGTTTTTGTTTCTGTATTTCTAAGTCCGATAACTCTAAGTCAGTTAGTTTCTCCCATTTTGTCACTTTGTCACCCAAGTCTACCCACCTAACATTCCTGTTTTTGGTTAGGCTAACATGTGGTAGTTTATTGGATTTGTACAATTCCAAGAACTCCTGAGGTAATGAACAACTCACTACACTATTGCCCTCAGTGTCCCAGTATAAAGTCCGTAGTATTAGTCTATTTGCGGGATTCCTGAACAACTTTTGTTCATATTCTTTATTCGGTCCTGATGTGCTACAATAATATAGGGTACAATGTAATAAATGTTGCTGATCAACATCGAGGGGAAGCACCTTGCTGGTGGCTACATTCATCAGTTCCTTGGTTACTGCCCCTGGACCGGTTGTAACCAGATTCTGGCTGTACCAATAATAGGCCTCACCCTCCGATCGTACTACAAAAGTATCAGTTTGTCTCTGTGCCTCCATACCGTTCATGGTAGGGACTACTGCTATGCCAAAAAGCTGCATAAGATCTCTTCCTAATAAGTTTATGGGGCATTTGGCAGAAAGTACTATTTTACTTTTTTGGGTCATACCCGAGGCGGGGTCAGTTATTGCTATATCATGGGAAAGTGGTTCCCTGTACAGCTGTCCGTTTGCTGCTTTCACTAATATGTAATCGGGTGACTCAGAATGTTCCGGTAACTTTGAAGGATGTATCAAAGTTCGTGATGCTCCTGAATCGCACAAAAATTTGACTTTTCTCCCTTCCACCAGAAGTGTAACTTCCGGTTTAGCGTTTGCTAAATAGAGCTCTAAGCTCAGTAATGCCAAGTTCAAAACTTTACTTTTTCCAGCTTTTACATTCGGTTGCATGTCATTTGTTTCGTCTAAGGTATTTACATTATTCCCCTGCTCATTAGTTTCTCCTAGTGACTGCTGAGCAGTATAACTGCCATCTAGTCAATCCTCATCATCCTTATCCTTTTTTTCCACAGGTGCCTTGCTCCTGCAATTCCTTGCCAAATGTCCCTTCTTACCGCAATTGAAGCACTCACCTCTTTTTTTCCTGTCCTCATAAAGTTCTGAGTTTCTGTCAGAACGTTTGTTGCCCTGAGTATTTCGCTTACCCTTTTTGGCTGTTTGTACTACAAAAACTTTCGCACCGTCTTCAGCTGTGAAGACCTGCGTTTTCTTTTTCTTTTTACTGTTAAAATGTTTTTCGGCATGTCTAGCATACTCTAACAAGGCTTGAAGCCTACTCGTTCGGTGATCTATCATATGCTTCGTGACGAAGCTATTGATAGGGGCAATACAACCTTTTAAAAATGCATTCTTCAACTGCTGTTCATATGAGCTGTCATTCTTTTGATTTTCAGGAATAGTCATGCCACTATGGTTATTAAAACATTCTAGTAATCTACCATAGTATGCGTCTACTGTTTTATTATCTTGTTGCACGCATTGGTTAATACAAGTCCAGTCTGCCCTAGGTTTCCATTTTTCAGTAATGCGGTCTGTAAGACCCTTCAGTCTAGTATCTAGTTCTGCGTCACTATGTGGGAGTGGCCTGAGTTGCGTGTCACGGGCATTCCAGGCGCCACAAATCATGTGCCAGTCCGGACCTAAAATTTGTCTAACTACTCTTTTTACCTCTTCCCCATTTAGGTGGTAGCTCAATCTCATGCCCTGTAAATCTTGCAAAAATTTCTCAAAGTTAATTTTTGGATGGGGAATTCCTTCTGTAGCTTTCCGGATGTTTTCCGGTGTCCATGGTCTATACACTAAGAGAGTTGAGGCCTGGCCCTCCTGTCCTGCCTGTGGGTTTGGTACTTCAATTAATGGACAGATTTCCTCACTCTCATCTAATAAATTTCTGCTTGGTTGAACATCTATAAATGTTTGACGTGTTCGGGATCTAGTTCCGATAGGTTCTCTTACAAATGGTTGTCTTAATACCCCTGTTGTCTCCGGATAACGTGGGGGGGGTCCAGCCCGCCCTCCCGCTTCATATTCTAAGTAAGGCATCGGAGGAGGTGGTAGGGGAGGGACCGATGCTACTATTGTATTATTATCCTCTTTGTCTAAAAATAATGCCTTTGCATTTTTATTTTTTTGCTCCCTTCGGTTCACTTCCTCAATCCACCTATGTGCTTGAGGAACGCCCAACTGTTGTTGTTTTTTTGCCTGACCTTCTGCGTCAGATTTTAACTGTTTCAAAAGTTTTACTAATGATATTTTATCTAATTTACCATTAAAGTCATACTTATTAACCCATTTTGAAAAATATCTCACATTATCTGCTCTTTGCAATTGCATATACTTTGCGTCTTCTGTTAGGGGCGGGTCATGTGACCCTTTAGTGCATTCATTTCCCATGTCTCTGAAAGAGAAGAAAAGAAGAAAAAAAGAACTGTTACGTAACCCTTTCTCTTGTACCACGTGGTATCGTATTCCCCGTATTCACAGTAGTGTCTAGAATGACTGTTTTACTTTGCTTTGTTTACTTCCTGATCTATGACTCAAGATACAATACTTCGACTACCTCTCTCCCTGCTATCACAAACCTTAGCAATAGCACAGTGTAACCTGGTCCCTGATCTAAAACAAAAACAAAGAGAGGAATTTTGCTTACCCGAGCCTCCCGCTTACTGTTCGGATACTTCTTTTTAGGATCCAGTTTTCCGCCGCCACAGATCAGACAAGTGGACAGCCTCTTTAGATACGACAATTCAGTCGGAGGTCTTTCCTTCTCCTGCGCAGATTTCGGTGCCACCTATATATTCTGACCTGCAGCTTACCAAGGGAATTCCGGCTCGAAGGACCAAAATGTTAAATAAATTTGTTAAAGTCAGACTGTAAAATTCATCTGGCATTAAAAAATAATGACAGTCAATAACAAACAGTAATGCAGGAAAACTCAAGTATCTAAAACTCTAATACTCTAATACTCTAATGTACATTAGGAGGCAAAAAACCATACACAAACTTGTACAGAATTTTGACTGCTTTATTGGTGTGACAGACGACATTTTATACAGTTTATTATCAGCTTTTGCCCACCTCACTGACGTGGTCAGTGACAGGGTCTTTACATAGTAACTTATGAAAAAAGTGCTGAGATGGTGTTTTTCAAAAAATCTTTTTTCCCATGAGAATGTTACAGCCTTGCAAGCACCTGGTCAGTCACAATGTCCTTCCGAGGATGTAGCCAATTCAAGGCTCTTAGATTAGTTCGAATACAATGGGTGCATGTCTTTCTTTAATGCTTTTCTTTGTTCCATCTCTTGCTCACCAGCTGGACACTATCTCTGATAGTGCGCACAAGGCTTTTCTTCTGGTGGAAGCAGGAAAGATACACATGCAGACAGATTCATTATTTTCTAACTTTGCAAAATAATCTTTACTGACAGACATGAGCCAGGCTGTGCTTGAACACTGCCAAGGCCAAATTTCTGATTACACTGCAGCTTATGCTTCAAGCAATAATATGAAGTTTATTTCTACTATTATTCTAGTAAAACAGAATTAAATGCATTACATATCATACTACTTTTCAGTCTTTGTTCCCTATTATAGATTTGAGCACATTTATTCCTGTCTAAAGCACACATTACTCTATATATCTGACCACACAACTTATATATATCTGAATGTTTGAATACACATTTTCCTAAGCAGTATATATGTGAATATATATTTTTCTAAGCAGCATGTATGTAAATATATATTTTCTAAGCAGCACATATGTGAATATATATTTTTCTAACATTCTATATGTATATATATATATATATATATATATATATATATATATATATATATATATATATATACCTCTCTCTCTATATATATATATATATATATATATATGTGTGTGTGTGTGTGTGTGTGTGTGGGTCCCTATCAAATGATAGAAAGCTCATTTGATAGAAACTCATTTCACTAACACCATAAGATAGAAAGCTCAAAACACTGAAAGCTCATTTGACTGAAACTCAAAACACTGAAAATGCTATATGCCCTTTTCCCCATGGTATGGGGATCCTGGTAATTGGAAGTACTGGCATGATCCTGGAGTTAGTATATATAGTTAGGGGGGTGTGGAGGGCACAGCCCCCCACATAGTTTATGTACATATTGTTTTCTCCAAACAGTTATTCATTGTAGTTACAAGTATCCATGTGTAGGGTTTAAAATGTATGAAGTATGTGGGGGGCTGTGCCCCCCCTAACTATATATACTAACTCCAGGATCGCACTACCGTGGGGAAAAGGGCATATAATATTTTCAGTGTTTTGAGTTTCAGTCAAGTGAGTTTTCAGTGTTTTGAGCTTTCTATATTTTGGTTTCAGCCAAATGATTTTCCATCAAATGAGTTTTCTATCATTTGATAGGGACCCATATATATATATATATATATATATATATATATGTATGTATATATATATATATATATATATATATATATATATATATATAGGGTGCATCATTCAGGCATGCCACCTGTGGACACAGCCTACCATTAGGGGGGTATACACAGGGACAGATTGCAGGTAAGCCTATTACACACCTATGGCATTTGTGCATGCTACATTACACATTAACATGACTGTCCTGCAAGTGGTGGACTCTGGAAGCCACATGTCCATCATAACAGCATTACTTCCACCATCACCTATTGGCCACACCAATATGCATGTCTTGCATTACCCACAACACACACTATGATGTCTTACATCTTGTCAGTCAGTGCTGATCTGCACAGTTGACAGATATGGCCCACTGCCCAAAGGGACATACACTATTGTCCATAGCAATTGTTCAGCTGGACATCATTACAACAACACCTGATGGCACATATAAATCATTCCACATCATCTATCCCATTATTATGGACCAAGTACTACATTCAATTACATGCATATATGCTTCACATACCTGTTGTGGGAATGATGTCCCTTCTGGATACAGTTTGCTGTGTGGATGGCTGGATGGATGTTTGTTTGTTGTATTTTTTTCTTTCATTCTTTCTCTCTCTCTCTCTTTCTCTCTCTCTCTCTAGCTCGGTCTCTGTCCACTAAATGGATTGAGCTGCTTTGAATTGATTGCAGCACAGAGTTTGTAGTGATGCACACAATCAGGTGATGGCCTCTGAACCAATCAGTGTTCACCACTTACTATCTGCATGCAGCCTACTGTGTAGTACTTCCAATTACCACTGTCATGGCAACCCACTACTATAAATTCCTACATCATGTGGGCATGTTCCCTTTAACTTTCCTGTATGGAGGGCATCCTTCATGTGTGTGGGCAGCAGTGTTACAGACAGCAGGTAGCAATACCTCTTACAAGAGGACTTGCAGACTCAGGCCAGCTACATATTTGTATAGGGTTCCAGATCTACAGACAGTGTGATTAGTGTTGTTATATACATTGTAAACCACCAGTGTTACAGGGTTTGTGTGTGCATACTAGTTTAGCA
>NC_056727.1:102436147-102503647 GCF_019279795.1 Protopterus annectens | reverse complement strand
TCTTCTTGACAGGGATGCCACGATTCACTGGCATTCATGCCTTAAACAAATAATAAGCTTGTTATGATGATCTGATCATAGTCCTCTGTGTTAGTCATACAAAACATCCATTATGCTTTAGACAAGTTGTATTGTAAAGGTACTGCTTATTGGATTCATTGTTATTGCCAGTCCCCCTACATATGGAAACTGAAAATAAAAGTCTCTTTTTTCACAGCTGAATTGCTTTTGTCTGGGTATTCTCAGTGTAAAAGGTATGCTTTACTTTAATTGCTATTATGCTCCCTTTTCCCTTCATTAGGTACAGAAAGGCCTTGGAAACAAATGCCCCAATCTGGCCATTTTCAGAAGCTTTGCCTCAAATAGATGGTTCTTCAGAGGGCAATACATTTGCAGACAATGTTTTATTTGCTCATAAACATGTCTTTCTTCACCAGGCTTTGGAGTTCCTTTCCTTAAAAGTCCTTTATGTGACCATATCTACACTCCCTGCTTCTGACTATTGTACTCCATGACAGGAGTTGCAAGGGTGAAAAAATTCTTAGTTTTAGAAGTGCAAATAGCCATGCATACAGTAATAAATTTGCAGACATCACAATGTCAGACCAAAGAGGGAATAAAGCCAAAATCAAAACTATATATTATAATTTTAATATAATATATAATCATTTTTAATTAATATGTTTAATATGTATAACTAGTCATAGTGCCAGAGCGGGGGAAAACGCTTGATCCTTAAGACTTCACCCCCTTTGTAAGATAAGTCGACCCCTACACTCAAGGTGATTGCTTGCCTAAGCAGGTTGAGGATCCTATGGTAGATGCAATCAGCTGGTGGTAAAAGAAACTATATAAGAAGACAATCCACCTCTATACTGATGCATATACTATACAAAAGCTATATCCCAAAAGAAAGTCTGAAAAGGCTACACCTTCCCTCCCTTGAATGGCACAATAGCATTGTTGTTTACAAATAAGGCATGTCATTAGAGCAATTAACTTTCAATGACTGTTTATATTCCGCAGACCCTTAAATTGTTATGCTAAATGTCAGCAAGCATGTGGGTTAAATTAAATAATGATCATTTGCAGGACTGGTGTCATCCTAGTTATAGCTATGCTCATTGTGCTATCTCAAAGGATCTATTTTAACATCAAGTAGTAATTTGAGTCCAGTAGTTAATCATGTTGATGCCAGTATAGTGTGATTCCCACCACAAACTGCATATAGATGAGCATGGTGGTTTAGTTACTGTAAGGGGCAGGACTAGTTTCCTGAAATTACATTACAATGCAGGTTATATGGTATCCAAATATAACCACTCCAAGCAGTAACCACTCCTTATAGCAAGAGGTATAGTATCAGTACACAGATCTCATTACTCACATTAGTGTGAGGATTCCAGATGTAGGAAGACCAACAGGGTGACAACAGCCAGTCTGAAAGATATACACCCCATGGGGCAAGTACAAGTTTTGTAAATAACCCTGAAGGTCCATGGTGCACCCCTTGTTGTGGACAGTCTGCTCCTCAGCTTCTACTTACTACTGCCTCCTCTGGAGTCAGTTAAATGCTCATTTGAGTTTCCTTGTACAAGAAGCTGCTTATCAACCCATAGTTGCTGATACATGAGGAAACTTTATGCAGTCAACAAACCATCCCAGCTCCAGCTGTGGGGGTTATTATCTACAATAAAACTCTCCACTGCTTCACAAATCAGGCAAGAACAATATCCAGACCCATCAGAGCAATAACTGTAAGTATACCCACCATCTGCAACTAGGCAAATCCCAAGTTCTAATCATCACTGTGGTTGACTCATACTGAGAGAAGACCCCCTGAGCCACAGTAAAACAACAAATATTGGAAATCCCTCCAGGAGATCTGATATCCCTATGGTTTTCAACTTAGCACTATCATGCCACCAAGCCACCGATTTTACCAGCACAAACTTTCCCACTCTGCTGCTCTTAGAGATGTGCTTGATTCTGCAACCACTTGAATGCAGCTAATACCCAATCTCCCTATCAAGAGGAACTGTTAACTATACACAGTGAAATTAATATTAAAAACTTGAGCCACAATTGTTATTCACCAGTACATTATTTACTTATTGATTATTAGTATTTGTTAACTGGGAAAGTCTGACTGGGTAGAAAAAATATTTTCAGTGGAGGCACAGAGAATAAAGCTTCACAGAGACCACAAATATAGCATGAATCCATAATGAATAACATTAAATGCACAGCTTTAACGGTAATACATTGAAAAAGCATCACCTTCCATCCCAGCAAAAATTAAATGGAATGAAGACATCAGATATTTAAAAATAATAAACATAAAATAATCATACAGTGATTAGAGTTATTGACAGAAATGTCAAGAATTGTTCAGGTGGAACCAGACTAAAAGGACAGTTCACTTTAATAGTAAATTGTATTACATGTAATTATGGAGGTTTGTGAGCGTATGTTATAGTATAGTATGGTATAGTATAGTATAGTAAAGTAAACACAACAGAAAGGATGTGGAAGATTTAGTCGTGATTACATACTGTACTTCATGAAAAAGTGGCAGTGCAACAGACAGTAATATATTTGTGTAATTTCTTGTTTGTTTAGTATTAGAAAATGAACTGAGGAGAAGCTAAGTGTAGAAGAGAGATAAGAAATTAAGGGTGGAAAGAAGTGGAAGAAGGGTGATAGGGTAAGGAGAAGGTTTTGAGGTTAAGCAAGATTGTTGCGCTAGAGCTACTGAATGGTGAGAGACAAGGGATATTAAATAGTGACTAAAGGTAGCCTTGTACAGAGATATTGGAGATGAGGATGGATATTTGCAATACTTACAGGTAGTTTAGTGGAATCATGAGTTGAAAGCATATATGTTAACAGGTGACAGTCAGAAATTATATTTAAGATGGGAGAGAATATTCAGGGGTTGACCAAGAACAAAGCCAATGGTCCAATAGGTATTTCTTAAGATCATTTCTGAAGGTGAGGAAGTTATTAGTTAACCTTAGTGAGAGTGAGATTGAGTTCCCTATTTTAGCAATGTAATTTGAGTATAGAAGGACATCTGCTGAGCTACATGACGTGAACATTAAGAAGATTTTTTTTTTCTTGGGAGCATAATTGTCTTGATTGTACATAATGTTGAATAATTCCTGCTAGGTCGGTGCATTTTTGTGGATTGTGTACTGTATTATGGGACTCAATTAATGGAGAGTAGGTGAGGTAATGAGGCAATTCAAGCCAGTTTAGGTGTTTTAGGGGGTACGTATCACTTTACCTAAAATTCATTTCACCTAAACTCATTTCACCAAAGCCAAATCATCTAAAGTTAATTTCACCTAAAACTCATTTCACTGACAAGTAGTACAATAAGGCAAGTCAAAGGTATATGTCTTTTTTCCCCACTGTAGTGAGATTCTGGTGTTAGTATATATATATATTAAGGGGGGTGTGGGTGGCGTAGCCCCCCACTTATTTTGGTTTTATGTTGTCTGGTTTTGTTTTACATTATTTGGTAAAAGACAACTAGGTGGGGGGCTATGCCCCCCACACCCCTAATGTGGGGGGCTGTGCCCTCCACCCCCCTTAATTTATATATATATATATATATATATATATATATATATATATATATATATATATATATACTAACACCAGGATCGCACTACAGTGGGGAAAAGGATATATATCTTTCCATTGCGTTAGAGTACTACTTGTCAGTGAAATGAGTTTTAGGTGAAATGAACTTTAGGTGATTTGGTCAAATGAGTTTAGGTTGAAATGAGTTTTAGGTGAAGTGATATGTACCCGTTTTAGGGCAATACAGTGGTGTGACCTACAAGGCAGACTTCTTGCAAAGTTTGCCATTTTATTTTTACATTGTTCTAGTTTAGATGTAAGTCTGAAAAGTAGATTTGTCAAGATCAGTGAGTCATTTAGTAGGGATGTTAAGAACAAGGTTTTTTGCAGCTACCTGTGAGGTAGTGTTTGATTTTACAAAATGTCCTGAGTTTCTGGTGGGTCTTTTTGATGGACTGATGTATATTCAAGTTGAATTTTAAGTTGTCATGTATAATGACTCTTAATAGTTTTGTGTGCAAGACATGTTTTTATTTATGTAGGAAGTTAACAGTGAAGGCAACCCTTGTTTGATTATATGTTTTAGGAAGGAATAGTCGTAGCATTGTTATCTTAGGATTTAGGACAGGCTAAGCTATGATTTAATGAGGCTAAAAGATTGCTGGATTATATGGTGAAGATGGGACAGAGTTTTGGTAGAACATATCAGGGTCAAGGCGTCAAAATAGTGGGTGAAGGAGGCATGTTTGGATGCAGTATGGAGGTTGTTAATGAAAATATTTAAAAGCAGTGGACCCAGAATAGATCCTTGGGGGACCCTGATAGGTACTGGTAGGAAATCTGAATGGGCAATTTGCCATTTTATGGATTGCTGTTAGTCTGATAGGTAATTACTGAACCATTGTAGGGATAGGGAAAGAAGATAGCTGTTGCAGTATTTTGGGATGACAGACAATATCAAAAGCTATTCATAAGTTAGGAAATAGGGTCGAAATTAGGCTACAGTTGTTTCTTGCTTAGTTAATAGTGTTGACAAAGTTCAGAAGGGCAGTGATAATACTATGTCTTTGTGTGAAAGCCATGTTCAGTAGGGGTGAGAAGCTGATGATCAATGAGATGATGTGGAAATTGTCTGTGGGATACGTATTTCTAGGATTTTGGACAAAGGAAACATTATTGCAATTGGCCATGATGACATCTGTTAAGAAAGGAAGATAAATTAATGAAAAGGGAATTCTACTTTAAGTGCCTACAGGCAAGAGCACAACCAATGTAGAGGATATGCCCAATACAGTGAGACTATTATCGTCAAAGGGAGACAAACTAGTTTCCGTGAAACAGTATCTATCATTGGCAAACAATGTTCATTCTGATCATCCCCCTGTTGTAGCCCCTCTGCCCTATACTGCCACCTGTGTTGTTTCCCAAATAACCTCTGTGGGGTCAAGCACTCCTCCTGTAACCCCACTCATACAACTGTTCATTGAGTATGCTGAGGTTTCTCTGCAACCAACATCTCAAATATCGACAATCTCTTTATTTTAGTACATTTTAATGTTTTATCATACAGTAATAATACTTACGTTTTAGTAAACATATTTTCCATAAAACAACTCTTGATATATCTCATACTTCCTCATTGAAAGTACTTAAAGCAGTAAATTACTAAATGTTATGTTGCCATGATCCAAACTCTTCTTCTACATATATCCATCACTGTGGATCAATATTTGGAAATCCCTTTCTCACCTTTTGTACAGTATAAAAATACTTGCACAGATATTTAAGCAAGAATTCTAGATCTGTTGGATATGTAGCACATTTATGCATTGGCAAATCAACGTGCAAACTTCTGTATCTACCTCAACATTTAACGTAGCACTCCAACCTTTCTAATTTTAACAGCAATTTCATTATCCAAAGTTCTTGATACCATGGATACCTGACTAATCAAACCAATCGCAGTGGAGCATTCACCTCCTGCCTCCGATACTAGTGATATGACTTTTGGGGGCCTACCACCCATCAACTTAGTTGGTCCTGTATTATTTGCAGTACCACTTATATCTTCATATTTAAGTCTTACAACATAATTTCTGTTAAATTTGTAGACAGTTTCCCAAGTCTGAATCAAACCATAATTATTTCCAATAAATCACTTTACTTTTCCTATCCTTCAAATTTTTCTCACTGTATTAAATTTACTATCTCCAATAGGCCTTAATAATGTTACCCAGGATTTAATTTTTTTTTTGAAAGATTATGATGCAGAATCATTATTGTTTGTTTTGTTACTAAGGGTGGGTCAGTCATCCAATCTCCTACCAAAATGCATCCATATTGAGATTCTATGTAACTCATCTGTATTTTTCATTGATAACAAATATATCGTTTTCAACTATACTATGTCATAATATATATAGCAATCAGGAGCATTAAGCCTGTCAACCCTGTTGAAAGTATAATTTTTTTTGCAGTCAGCCATATCCTTTCTGCCATCCCAAACCTAATCTCACGTCATACACTTAATATCATGAAGAATGAAAAACAAAATAACTGGAATATCAGCTGGAAATGCCTATAATGAATATATAAGGTTACAGTTCAAAATATCAACAGTTTAGAATGCAGACATTTCTACAAAAAGGGACAAATTTAGGGAAATGTAGTTTATGTTTCAGTAAAAAATGTAGCTGAATTTTTGCTAAACTGATTTCCATGAGGTACTGATTCAGGATATAGGACTCAAGGATACTACCTTCTGCTATGTTTTGATGTCAGCATCTTTTCTACCTTCCATTAAAAACTAAACTCTGCACACACTCTTCTTTTAATATATAGTCTTGTGGCTTAGCTACAGTGAGTGGATGCATAATGGTGGCAAAATGATGAGAAGTTAAACTCCAGATATTATACAGTATAGAATAAATTGTTACTTATTAGTTTGGTAATGCATGCTACAAAGTAATACTGCTATAAAATGCAATAAAAATTTCTGTGAATATTTCTAAACTCTGTTGATGCAAAATGCTTTATTGGACTAATTTATGGAAAACATGCATTTATGGAGTTGCATAATATACTTATACTATACACAAAGTGTGGTGATTGTGCTGTGAAACTGACAGCAATATAACTTTATTATGCAGTTTGCTGACATCAAAAAGTGCACAACAACCTTGAAGTGCATGGAGTGTTGTGATTATGCTCCAGTATCATGAAAAAGAAAATTGAATTGAGCTTTACTCTAGTGTGAGAAGTGCTTAATAATTAAGTGCTGTCAGTTTTGGGTGTCACACTAGGCATTGAGTGCTGCCAGTGCTTGCTATGGGCTTTACCAGCTTTCAAAGTCAGTAAAACACTTTGCATTTTTTTTCTTCTTTTTTTTCTTTTGTAACCTGTAGTACATGGAGCAGATAAAGCTCCATGCACTACAAAGAATTATGATTGGGTCTCCATTTATAACCCTATATTATGTATTCTTGACAAGGATGCCAAGATTTACCTCAACAGCTCTTGGCATCCATATTTCAAACATATAATAATGTGGTTATGATCAGAGGCCTGATTATATTCCTTTATGTTATGCATCTTTCAGAGTTGTTATGATCTGGTCTCACACTGTAGTGCACCCATCAGCCACCACAGAAAAGTGTTAAAAATGTTTGATAGCTTTGAAGGCTGTGATATACTTCATTGTGCTTCAGTTCAAACAAAAATGTGACACGTAGAAATGTTTAACAGTTTTTACAATTATTGATTGAGTAGAAATACACATTGTTTACAGCCATTACCTGATTAACAGCTCTAAGTCAGTTATTCCTACACTTTTTTTTCTACCACCACACCACACAAAGTCCACACACATGTGTCTCACAGTCACTAAGGCCTAAACATAAACTCAGCATATTAGTCATAGGAGACTCCATTGTGAGACATTGTGACCTGCATCTGTCTCTCTTGGGCTTTAGGCTCCTGGCAAAGGCTCCTGCCTCCCCCATAGTGCCTTTTTTAGGAAAAGCCATGAGGTCAAAACTACCAACATGAAAATTTCATCAAAACATATATCAAAGGTCATACTGCTAAATGCTAGGAGTTTAAACATGAAGCTTCAATCTTTGCAAGCATTCTTAACCCTGAAAGATGCTGACATTTGTGCAGTCACAGAAACCTGGTTCAAAGCTGCGGAGAGCACTTAACCCCTACCTTTGAGAAGGTTTCTGCTTACTTACACTGAGCTGAACGGAGGAGGGGCACTGACCACAACTCTGATCTGAGCTATATACCAATAATTATCCTGCTTTCTTCCTTATTGTTACTAGCTATTGCTTATTCTTACCATTTATTGCACTTGTTATTGTCTGCTGCCTACATTTTACTGTATTCTATTGCTGTAAACTAATCTGCACTGTGGTACTGCAATTGTCTGCCTTACTGGACCTGCTAAATCACTTTTGTTACTGCCTCACTGTTTGCAAAGCTTTTTTTAGCTAGTTTCACTGTGTGAAAGGTATTAACTGAACATTTTCTTCATTTGTTAAGCATCTCTTTGCTTGTTCTGATTTTCCTGCCAAGGAGTGTATCATATAACTGATTTGTTTGCAGTTAAAAGCATTCTCTAGAGTCTCCTTGCTCCTTTTTTTTGTTTAAAACTTTCATTTAGTGTCTCACTGCTGTTTTTCTGCTGTGATAAACATTTCTGTAGTGTTTTCTGCCTAAAATAGTGTAGCTAGTAGCTGTAGCATAGTTTTCCCTCCCTCCGTTCCTATTGCTGTCTTGTTGTCAAACGTTGTGGCTTTGCAGTTGCCCGGCCCTACTGTAAATTTGATCTGGGACACTTCTCCCCGTCCAGTCTCATTAGCTCATTTTACCTAATACAGAGAGAACATTTGGGAAGGCCAACTCCCTTAGCTTCTTAACCTTGAATTGTCTTTTGTTCCTCCTTTCTCCTTTACTAAAAAGAAAAAAAAGTTTGTTCAGCTGCTTTTACAGTATTTGTGTTTCCTCCTCCTAATCTATTACTTCATCTTGCTTTTTCCTGCTACTTGTTCTTTAAAATGTTCAATTATATATTTTCCGCTGCATTTATTACTGCTTGTTTTTAGCTTTTTTTAATTGTAAGTGTTATTCTAAGCCTCTTAGCTTTGGTTTGAGCACGTGGGCTTTAGGCCTACCACATAGATCTCCCAGCCTGTCTCCCTCAGATTCTGACAGATATGAACTGACAATTTCCTATGGTTCTCCTGCCAGCCTGGTTGATATGGGGATCCTGTTACAGTCTAGCAACTGCCTCATGTACATGGACAACCATCTACTACTATGACCTAGGAACACAATTTGTAAGAGATGCAATTACATTAAGAACTTAGAGTCTATGCTTTCTTCCTCACAAGCCAGTATATCTGGCACTGACAAGGTTGTCAACACAATCACTATACCTCAAACACCACCCACAACTACACAACACACAACAACATATGTGGAGGTTCTCAACAAAAACAAACCCAAACAAAGGAGACCTCAGAGGCAAAAACACATGTGAACTCCACAACCCTCCATGACACATACCACACATAGTCCACACACCCATGTCTCACAACCACTAAGGTCTAACCATAAACCCAACATTTTAGTCATAGGAGACTCCATTGTGAGTCACACAGATGTGCCTCTCACCAGGCTGGATAACGAGGAAGTCACGGTTAGTTGTTTGTCAGGTGCCAGAATCCATCATACCACACACGCACTCAAGTCTCTCAACAACAGGTATTGTTATGATTCTGTCATAGTCCATGTTGGCATGAACAACTTGAGACATACCTCCCTGGACTATATGAAAAGAGACATGATTGAGCTCAGTGAATATGTGTCCCAGGCAGGTATGTCCCTAGCCTTAAGCAGCATTCTACCATCACCCAGAATGCTGCAATACAAACAGAAAATGGTTGACTTTAACAATTGTCTTAGTTTCTGGTGTCATTCCAGGGGGATCCAGTACCTGACAGCCTGGGAAGATATGATTGACAGACCATGATGCCTTGCTAGAGATGGTCTGCATCTGTCTCACATGGGCTTCAGGCTTCTGGCAAAGGCATTTACCTCCCCCATAGTGCCTTTTTTAGGAAAAGTTATGAAGTCGATACTACCAACATAAAAATTTCAACAAAAAGCAAATGAAAGGTCATGCTGCTAAATGCTAGGAGTATAAACATGAAAATGCACTCATTGCAAGCATTCTTAACCCTGGAAGATGGTGACATTTGTGCAGTCACAGAAACCTGGTTCAAAGCTGCAGAGAGCACCCCAGCCTTATCTGGTTACTCATCCTATCATACATTCAGACTCTAAACTGTGGGCAGCAAAGCCAAAGGAGGGGGAGTTTCAATATATATCAAACACATACACACCTCCAGGCTGGTGAAACAGTATGATGCACAGGAGACACTCCAGGTGCAGTTAACTGTTGACAAAACCCCTATTCAAATCACAGCTAGCCCCCAAAGTTGACTCAAGATGCCCACTCCACCTATCTGGACCTCTTTGAATCTATCAAGATTAAACCCTTTACCCTGATTCTGGGTGACTTTAACTACCCAACCATATATTGGAAAAGCTACTCATGCCAGAACACAAATGCCCAGACATTTCTCAATTTTTTCAATGCAAATGCCTTGGAACAGCTAGTCAATACCCCCACAAGAGGTGGTAATATCTTAGACTTGGTATTAACCAACATGAGTAACCACTGCAGCACCCCTGTGGTATCATCCTCCCTAGTAAGATCTGTCTATGAAGCAGTCACTTTCGAAGTAACCATCTGTGCTGAGCCCCCTCTAGCTAGAGTCAAACAAAAAACTTCTCCAAATATGATTACAACCTCCTGAGGGATGGTAAAAACAGCTTCACAGCCCCCTCCCCCTCTGTAGGAACTGGCACCACTGTCCATATCTACACCAAAGTACTATACGAGCATTTATATAGATGAATGGAATCAGGAATACCCAACAGAACAAAATCATCCTGCTTAAGGAAGAGTAAACCTGTCTGGTGGACATCGGCAATAAATAAACTATATAACAAAAGAAAAAAATTGCTGTCCAGGACCAAGAAAGTGTAGGCTCTCAATTGGAAGCAATCTCTCCTTAGCCTGATCAAGCAAATAAGAGCACTAGTGAGATCCTCTAAAGCCAACTTCAAGTCCAAACTGGCCACATCTCCTAGAGACAATCATAAGGCCTTCTTCACATATGTCCGCAGTCTCAAAGGAAGCACCCAGATCTGTTCAGAACTGGTAGTCAAGGACACCACATACACAAATGCTGTAGATATAGCCAACCCACTGGCTGACAGATTCAGCAAAAACGTCACCCCTCTGTCTCCCCCGTCAGTAAATCAGGACATCCGCAGCACCTGTCCCCCTTCCCTTATCTCTAGGAAGCCGGTCATTACTGCCTTCTCAAAGGCAAAAACATACAGCCTCCATGGGAGCAGAAAACATCCCAGGCTGCATCCTACATGAACTCAGGCATGAACTCGCAGCACCATTAGGCACCCTGTTCAACCAAAGCCTGGGTACCGGATTTGTGTCAGCTGAGTGGAGGACAGCCATTGTCATCCCTTTACACAAAGGTGGAGTGTCCACTGATCTGAGAAATTATAGCCCCATCAGTCTAACTAGCCTGATCTGCAAGGCCATGGAATGTATTATCATGGACCTCATTAACAGGGACATTGGCAACCTCCAAACACTCAACTCCACACAGTTTGGCTTTTCCAAAGGGAGGTCATGTCTGTTAAATCTGGTTGACTTCTTTGAGACAGTCACCAAAGCCATGGATGAGGGGAAGACGGTGCACACCACTTACCTTGACCTGGCCAAAAACTTAGACACTATTCCCCACTCTGGCATAATAGATAAACTCTCTCAACTAGGCATCAGTCCATATGTTACCAGATGGGTAGCAAACTGGCTCACAAATAGAACCCACCTAATCAAAATAGGGGAAGCCACCTTAAGCAGTAGACCTGTAATAAGCTGCGTACCCAAATGATCAGTCTTGGGGCCTCTGTTATTCTGGATATATTTCTCTGAGGTGCAAGCCAAAACCAATGAGCTATGGCTGACCAGGTTTGCAGATGAATGCAAGCTGGACACGGTCATCAATTCCCCAAGTGAGGTGGATGTCCTCCAAGAGGGTCTCACCCAAACAAATGACTGTTGCCAGAAACATGGCCTCAAGCTAAATGCCAAAAAATGCATCATCATCCCCTTTGGGGAGAGTGACGTCCCCACATATTATCACATTAATAACACTGCCATAAGCACACAATCAGTCATGAGGGATTTGGGTACCCAGATTGATAGCAAACTGACTTTTGACCACCATGTTGCTTACATTGTATAGAAATTGTTCTACATGGCCCACCTCATAAGTAAGGGCATCTCATCAAGGGACAAGGAGGTCATAACATCCCTGTATTCTGTCCTTATAAGGCTAATTATTGAGTACAATATCCTCTTTGGCATGTTCCTCACAAAGCACATGCAGCAGCTGGAAAGACCACAGAAGTTCCACACCAGAAGAATCCAGGTTCTCAAACATCTACCCTACACAGATAGGCTAAAAGCCCTGTCCCTCTACTCAATTTCATACAGACTCTTCAGCGGTGACCTCTGTCTGGCATACAAAGCAATCTCAGACCCCACCTTGATGGGAATGCTGCAGATCCACAAGTCAAGCTCCACTTGAGTAACCCGCATGAGTGACATCATTCTGGTCTGTGACATCAATAGGACTTGTTGGCAGGACAGATTTGTGTCCCAGAGACTTCCCCGTCTGTGGAATAGACTCCCTCTCCATATTAAGCAGAGTACCTCATTATTCCTTTTTAAGGTCAACCTGGATAACTGGATGGGAAACAGAAAATATATGCCTGGGATTCCACCTGTGTCCTTGCTGGACAGGACCTTTGGGTGTTGACTTGTCTAAACATGGGCTAAACATTGGCTAAACTCTTGGCTAAGCTTATAAGGGCCTCAGGGCCAATAGCCTAGTAACATCCTATGATCCTATGAGCACCCCAGCCATACCAGATTACTCATCCTGTCATACATTGAGATCCCAAACCATGGGCAGCAAAGCAAAAGAAGGTGGTGTTGCAATATATATAAAATACATACACACCTCCAGGCAGGTTAAACAGTATGACGTACAGGATACACTCCAGGTGCAGTTAACAACTGACAGGACCCCTATACAACTCATAGCTAGATACAGACCCCCAACTTTGATCCAAGATGCCCACTCCACCTATATGGACCTCTTTGAATCTATCAAGATTCAACCCTTTACCCGGATCCCGAGCTACTTTAACTATCCAACCATATATTGGAAGAACTACTCATGCCAAAGCACAAATGATTAGAGATTCATTGATTTTGTCAATGCAAATGCCTTAGACCAGCTGGTTGACACCCTCAAAAGAGGTGAAAATATCTCAGACTTGGTATTAACCAACATGAGTAACCACTGCAGCATCCCGACAGTGTCATCCTCCCTCGTAAGATCCTACCACAAAGCAGTCACTTTTGAAGTCACCATCACCCCTGACCACCCCCTAGATATGGTCAAACAAAAACACTTCTTGAAAGCTGGCTGCAACCTCCTGAGGGAAGGTATAAACAGCTTCACAGCTCCCTCCCCCTCCATTGGAACTGGCACATATGTCGAAACCTGCACCAAAGTACGATATGAGCACTTATATAGCTGCATGGAATCAGAAACACCCAACAGGACAAACCCCTCCTCTTCAAGGAAGAGTAAACCTGTTTGGTGGACATCTGCAATAAGTAAAGTCTATAATAAAAGGAAAAAATTGCTGTCCAGGACCAAGAAGGAGCAGGTGCCTCATTGGAAACAATCTCTCCTTAGTCTGAACAAGCAAATGAGAGCACTATTAAAATCCTTCAAAGCAAACTTCGAGTTCAACCTGGCCACATCTACTAAAGACAGTCACAAGACTTTCTTCTCATATGTCCGCAGTCTCAAGGGAAGCACCCACATCTGCTCAGAATTAGTGGTCAAGGACACCACATACACAAACACTGTAGATATAGCCAATCTGCTGGCAGACAGGTTCAGTGAAAACTTCACCCCTCTTTCATCAGTAAATCAGGACATCCCCAGCACCTACCCCTCACCCTTATCTCTAGCGAGCAAGTTATCACTGCCCTCTCAAAAGCAAAAAAATACAGCCTCCATGGGACCAGATAACACCCCAGGCTGCATCTTACATGAACTCAGAGAGGAACTTGCAGCACCATTAGGCACCGTATTCAACCAAAGCCTGAGTACTGGCTTCATCCCTGCCGAGTGGGGGACAGCCACTGTCATCTCTTTGCACGAAGGTGGAGCATCCACCGATCTGAGAAATTATAGACCCATCAGCCTTATTAACCTGATTTGCAAGGCCATGAGGTGGATTATCATGGACCTCATTAACAAGGACATTGGCAACCTGCAAACACTTGATCCCAAACAGTTTGGTTTCATCAAGGGGAGGTCATGCCTGTTAAATTTGGTTGAATTCCTTGAGACAGTCACCAAAGCCATGGACAAGGGGAAGATGGTGCACACTGCCTACATTGACCTAGCTAAACCTTTCAATACTATTCCCCACTCAGGTATAATAGATAACTCTCTCAACTAGGCATCAATCCATATGTTATAAGATGGGTAGCAAACTGGTTCACTAATAGAACCCACCTAGTTAAAATAGGTTAAGCCACCTCAAGCAGCCGACCCATAATGAGTGGTGTATCCCAGGGATCGGTCTTGGGGCCTTTGTTGTTTGGGATATACTTTTCTGAGGTGCAGGCCAAGACCAGTGGGCTATGGCTAACCAGGTTTGCAGATGACTGTAAGTTGGGTGCTGTCATCAGTTCCCCTAGTGATGTGGACATCCTCCAAGAGGGTCTCACCCAAACATATGATTGGTGCCAGAAACATTGCCTCAAACTGAATGCCAAAAAGTGCATCATCATCCCTTTGGGGAGAGTGACATCCCCAGAAATGATCACATTAATAACAAGGTCCTAAACACCCAATCAGTTGTGAGGGAATTGGGCACCCATGTTGATAGCAAACTAACATTTGACCACCATATTGCCTCCATTGTTTGGAAAGCTTTCTCCATGGCCCACCTCATTAGTAAGGGCATCTCATTCAGGGACAAGGTTGCCATAACATCCCTGTATTCTTCTCTTATAAGACCCATTATTGAGTACAATGCCCCTTTTGGCATGTACCTCACAAAGCACATGGATCAGCTGGAGAGACCACAGAGGTTCCTCACCAGGAGAATTCAGGGCCTCAATCATCTACCCTACACAGATAGGCTAAAGGCCCTGTCCCTCTATTCAGTCACCTACAGACTCCTCAGAGGTGACCGCTGTCTGGCATACAAAGGAATCTCTGACCCCACCTTGATGGGACTGCTGGATCCGCAAGTCAAGCTCCACTCGCCCACAGGCGTGACCTCAACCTGGTCTGTGACATCAATGGGACTTGTTGGTGGGACAGATCTGTGTCCCAGATACTCCCCCTTCTGTGGAATAGACTCCCACTCCACGTCAAGCAGAGTGCCTCATTAACGCTTTTTAAGTGCAACCTGGATAACTGGATGGGGAACAGAAAATACACCTCTGGGATTCCACCTGTGTCCCTGCTGGACAGGGACATTGGGTGCTGACTTGTTGGAACATGGGCTAAATTCTTGGTTAGGCTTGTAAGGACCTCAGAGCCAATAGCCTAGTAACTTCCTATGATCCTATGATCCTATGGTAGTACATCGGAGCAGCTAAGTCTTCATGTAGTACAAAGAATTCTAATCAGGTTTTGGCAATTGCAACCAACGTATGTTCTCAGAACAGATGCCAGGATTTGCCTCTTGAGCTTCACTTCACTCTGCTTATGAAGTACATTTCATGATATCCATTTCTAGAGCATGTAATAACTTGGTTACGATTGCAGGCCCAGATATAATCCTCCATATATTTTGCCTAATTATGACCTGCCAATCATTTATTTTATATGCTGTGGAGACAGTAGCCTCTTCTTTGTATCTAGATACTTCAACTCTTGATTCATACAGCACTAAAATTAATTCTGACTGGGAAAAGAAACATTAATTCAGCAGAACACAACAATAATCAGGAAAAATTCCATACATTCACATTTTCATTGATTAAACAGCTTCATCACACTAGCTTTTCAACTGCTGAAAAAATTTCTTCTGTTACACAAATGGTACCAAATAAGCTGAAAAGTCTACAACTGCAGAAGCCATTCATACTTTGCTGTAAGACTGTAGAAAATCAGTTAAAAGAGTGCTGCAGATGCTTAATTCCATTTTTACACTGATATGCCAAAATGCACAACTACATGATGTTTTCTATACTATGATAAACCAGCTAAGGAATTTAACTATGAAAGGTAAGTAAGTAAAGACTCCTATGATGAACAAAAAATATTCATCAATAAATATTCTCCATTTCCATATTCCTGCAGAATGCAAAATTTAATATTCAGTTTGTTATCCTCCAGTTCTCTCTGTTTGGAATAATATAGTCTGTATCATTAAACAAAACACATGGCAATACAGAAAAGACTAAAACAATGCAGAGGTAGGAATTCTTTGCTGTCAGCAGTAGAATCTCTGGGATTAAAAGCATTTACTCAAAGTGACCATGAAACATATGAAACAATACAATAACTGCATGGCTCCCATTTATATGAGAAGTCAAAGTCTACTGGTAGAGTAATAAATATCATGTACCAAAAGAGAATGCCAAGCTCTGAAGACTGGGAGTAAAAAATTTGGTTAGAAACAATTAATAACAGGCAACCTGTAAATGTTTCATCTCACAGGCCCCTGCTTGCAAATGTTTCATCTCCTAAGCCCTTGCTTACACTTATCAAGGGTATTGGAACTTGTCAGTGATTTGGGATTCATGGCTAGGCTTAAAAAGGCCCGAGTGGCCATTAGCCTAACACCTTTGAACCTATGAACAATGTAGAAGCTAAATAAAATGATGAAATGACAGAAAATATGTTTCTGTGTGAAGGAGTATCATGGTGTAACTATAAAATGATAACCGTACTGACTCCATGAAAAATTCATGCCAGTTATATAATAATATAAGTAGCTCGTTAAAAGATGAAATTCCCAACTGACAGCTCACTAGGATCTGTCCCTGTGTCCTGAGATCTGTCCCTGTGTCCTGAGATCTGTCATTATGTCTTGAGATCTGTCTCTGTGTCCTGAGATTTATCATTATGTCCTGAGATCTGTCTCTGTGGCCTGAGATCTGTCATTATGTCCTGAGATCTGTCCCTGTGTCCTGAGATCTGTCATAATGTCCTGAGATTTGTCCCTGTGTCCTGATGCACTGTTACTTTTCCCTGCTGTTCTTATTCTACCCTTGTGGGGAAAAAAAACAAAGCTGAAAGAAACTATGACTTATAATAAATGTCCAAATTTCCAGTGAGTGAATATTGTTACACATTGCAATAGTCTGACACTTTATAGAGAGATATGCGGGGAGGCTGAAGAGGAGATGTGACAGTACAGCACCCGGGTACTGTCAGACACCTGTCAGCGACCTGATATCTCCTATAATACATAATGGAAGAAATATCTTTATGAGCAAGCAGCATATAACTCTTCAGCTTTAAAGGGGAAAACAAGCAGCTGATTGATTCATACAAGGTGAAAACGCTGAATCCTCTCTAGAATGCAGTATATCAGGACACTGTTTACTGTGTTCAGCATGGCAAATCATATAATGACTGGATATGTTATTATGATGCACAGCCTTCATGTTGTTGTAATGGGAATAATTATACTATAACTAAGAAGTGGGATGCTTGCTCTTACAACACAAGCACCAGTATGAAAAACCACACATCATGATTTGTTAGTTGCTATTGCTGCCTCAGATGGATTAGTAGCCTAGAGTATTTTAGTGCAATTACTATACAGGCTATCAACAGTAACAATGGAGGAATTTTTAGAGTACAAGAAGCTATAAAAACAACTGGTAAAGTAATTTAGAGAATTTTTCTTATTAGCGAAAGTTGTCATTGCAGATTAAATAAGTATAAACTCAAGCCTCATTAGTATACAAATCCACCTTTAGTTTCAAGAGATTATAGGTAGCTATCAAGAAATGTATTTTGCACAGAAAACAAAAAGTTGCTTCTGCTGGAAGATTGTTTCCATGTGTGGGTCCAGTATTTGTACATCAGGCATATGAGACATTTGGCTGTAAGCTGCATCTGTTGTATTAAACTAATGGGTTATAGTGCTGTTATGAATATGCTAACAGCATGTATCAAACTGACTGTGACGATATGAGGTATTGCCATCTATGCCAGGAGAAGTAAGGCAGTGAATGTGTAACATATGCCAGCACAGCTAGCTGGAAATTTGTAAAGAATTATATGTCATTCATATATCAAACTGATTTGTACAGATGCTTGTGTTGAAAAATGTATTTGTAAAGCTGCTTGTGTTAAAAATGCACCAACAATGTGCCCTGCTGGACAGAAAAATAAATATACATGTAGTATTGTAACTGTTTAAATGTATATGTTTTAACAGAGGATACTGGAAGAGAAGAGGTTAATCTCAAACTTTGAAAACAGTTTGAAATTAAATTACCTGGCTTAAGCCATAAGGATTTTATCTTACAGTTCTCAGTTCAGCCAGAAACAAAAAGTATGTAGTAGGAAGCTTTCTGCATTGTCATTGGAGTGAACTAATTGCTACTCTGGAAGGGTGGAGGTTTGAAATTGTTTTATGAGTTCCAGGAGCTGCAGCAGATCTCAGCAAGACTCTGTGTGTGTATTATTGACACATTGGTGCTAAATCCTGACAGCTTCTAGCATGAGAACCAGAAGTCAAATGACCAGATGTATGTGATGTCATTCTGTAATCCATCACTAAAAATAATGTTTAATACAAGGTGAGACTGACATCTCAGAGCACTGAGTTCTCGGAACCTGACAGGGAAGGACAGCTCACCTATTTCATCTTACCTTGCTCTAGTAAGTAACACGGGAATAGTAATTATTTAGATCAGTCAGGAAAATAGAGTGAGATTATTTATTTATTTATTATTTATTTATTGATATTTGTTGACCAGGAAAGTCCACTGGGTCAGAAACCTATTTTCAGTGGAGGCTCAGGGAGAAAAGCTCCACAGTTAATCAAATATTGTACAGAACAAATACACAGTGAAAGAGATATACATACATAAGCATATGGAGGGTAGTAAGTAGTATACAAGTTAATGCATATTGTCAGACTGAGTGGACACTTAATAACATACTTTCAGTCCACAAGAAAGTACTCATAAACCTTAATAAATTGCACATATCATAAGTAGGAAAAACAGTCATATAGAGGATGAAGAGAAAAAAATTAAATAGAGGGTTAAAGAGTAAAATCTGAGTAGTTAAATGTGAGGTTAAGGGGGCTTACACTGTGTTTCATAGGTACAGCTTGGATTATTTAAATAGTGGGTTTTTAGTGCAGCTTTAAAGGCTATTAGAGAGTCGAGTTGAGTAATATATGAGGGAAGGCTATTCCATAGTTTGGCAATATTGTAGGAATGCAGGCATTGTCCTGCTCTTTTGTTGGGTTTAGCTACATTTAAAAGTGACTTTTCAGAAGACCAAAGGGTTCTAGTTGGAGTGTATGTGTGTAAGATAGACTAGAGTGCAGGCAGCTATCAGGTTTGAAAATTAGCTTATGAGCAAGTTTTAACTGAGTATAATAGAGATAGTGGTAAAATGTAAGCCGGAACAGCTTTGAGATAGCTTTGCAGTGGTGCGAGTAGTTGGGCATGTTAGATTTGAAATTTTCTATCTTGCAGTAGCATGATTGCAGCTTATTACTGATGGATGTATGGAGGTTGGTGAAAATGGGGCTTTCATACAAGAGGGATGGGATAAGCAACGTGTTTGCTAGTTTTATCTTAGTTTGTTTATCTAGGTTTTGTTTATGTTGGTATAGTTTGCCAAGTTTGAAATGTTTTTTCTTTACTGTATTGAGAATGTGTTGTTCAAAAGAGAGTTTGTTATCAATAGTGATTCCTAAAAGTTTTGCAGATAGCACTTGTTTTATTTCTGTATTGTTATGTGAAAAAATCTTTAATTCTGCAGCTGGAGGTTTTGCTGAAAATAGTATCAGTTTAGTTTTTTGGGGGTTCAGCATTAATTGAGCATCCTTTAGCCAGGTTTCTATGGAAGTGAATGCATCTTGGGTGATCTTCTGGAGGTTAGCAAAACTGTTGGAGGAAGAGATGATAGCTGAATCATCTGCATATTGAATTAATACGCTTTGTTGGGGAGCTTTATTAAAATCATTAATGAATATATTAAAGAGTAGTGGTCCTAAGATGGCCCCTTGTGGGACACCTGTGTTATTTGCCAGATGCTCAGATTGTTGACTTTGCCATCTAACTGATTATTGTCTATTTAGGTAGGAGGAAAACCAGGTTAATATGCTTAGAATGCATCCAAGTTTTTCTAAATGTTGTAATAACTTAGGGTGTGATACTGTGTCAAAAGCCTTTGATAGGTCTAACAGGAGCACTGAATTAGATAGGCCAGCATCAAGAGCTTTATTCACAGTATCAATGAAGGAGAGTAAAGTTGTGGTTATACTATGTCCAGGGCAGAATCCATGTTGAGTGGGAGCAAGGAGGTTGTTGTTAATGAGGTGATTTAGTAGTTGGTTTTGTATGCATTTTTGTAGGATTTTTGATAGCTGGGAGAGAATGGAGATTGGCCATTAGTTTGAGAGATTGTGTACAATGCCACCTTTGAGTAATGGAGTTATAATAGATTTTTTTCAAAGTTGGGGGACATAAGATTTGGAGATAGAATGATTAATAAGAATACTTACAGGGTAAGCCTTAGCTTTGGCAGCAAGTTGTAAGTATTCAGGTGGTAAATTATCAGTGGAGAGTGAGCAGGGCTTTAGTTTGGTTAGCAAGTTTAGAATTAGTAAAACAACGAAGGTGGGGAAGCAGTAAACCACGACGAACAAAAAATGAAGCTGTAAACCACGACGAACAAAAAATGAAGCAGTAAACCACGACGAACAAAAAATGGAGCAGTAAACCACGACGAACAAAAAATGAAGCAGTAAACCACGACGAGCAAAAAATGAAGCAGTAAACCACGACGAAGTTTAGAATTAGGGATGTAGGTGCTGGTTGTAGTGAGAAAGGAGGATTGGGTGGATTATTATTAGAGGAAACCATGGTTTGTATAGAGGTAGTTATGGGGTCTATTTGTGTGCTATTTTGGGAGTTAGGGTTGCTTTTTATAGATGAATCTTTGACTAGTTTTTGAATGGTGTCAATGAAATGGGTGTTAAATATTCGTGCTATCTGGTAAGGGTCTTTGTTGGGAAAGGGTGATGGATTTTGGATCTTATCTGGATTAAGCAGGAAAGATACCAATTTCCAGATTTTTTTTATTATTACTTTGGAAGGATAGTTGTGAGGAGAAATAGGTTTTCTTATCAGATATGATAAGTTTTTTGCAGTATTTCGAAGTAGTTAGTGTTGCAGATATTGGCAGTGTATTTAATCTAGAATGTATGGTAGTGGAGATGGATAATAGGAGTAGTAAAGAAGTAAGGACAAGTGAGATAAATAAGAGTCATAGTAAGTGATTTATATTGGATTCTAGGGATTGGAGCTGATTGTATATGCTAAAAGAGGTGGTGGGATGTGTTGAGTTACAGGAGGGGATGTGACAAGATAAGGCGAGGGGCTGTTAATGATATGAGGTATGGTGCAGGTCAAGGAGGAGAGAGAGTGGAGTTACAGGAAGTATAAATGTAATGAAAGAGGGGTGGGTGGGAATGGGGGTAGAGTAAGGGAGCAGAGTGGAGCCTGAGCGAAGTTAAGTATTGTTTTTTTTTCTGTAACTGTATGAACCTGTCCACCTGTGTTATTTGTAATATTTCACGTGATTGGAACTCTGGTGTTTATTGTAAATAGATATTTAATATTTTCATGTTTTTTTATTATTTATTATTAAATATATTTAAACTTCTCACTGTGGCTGGTCCTTTAGAGAATATTTTAACCCTTGAGAGTACTTATATCTATTGGTGACACTGTGGCCACACCTGAAAGCCTGGCTGTTTGGTCAACATTACAATTTGTACTAATATTAATTTCACTCAATATAACTGGGTACCCTTGCAAAAGTCTTAGAGTAGCCAGCTTTGGGGTGTCTGGTGGCAGTGCAACTACATTATAGTTTGGGCAAAGGGGGGCATTTCTAGTAAATCTGTGCCAGACTTTCCCAAGAATGCGTGTGTGAGACTCAAATCTCAAAGTGTGTGTGTGTCAGCTACTTGGAGCAGGGACACAAACTACTGGTTTCACATAGAGGGTGCTGGAGGACTTGGCTTGGAAACACAGCTAAGGTCTCAACTCTATAGCTGTACCAGTGGGGAATCATACTGGGGAACTGGAGGGAAACAGATAGAGAAATCCAGACCCCAGACTAAGTGTGTTCCATGTAATATTAAGAGAAATTGTGCTTGATGCAGACAGCTGCATTTGGAAATACTGGGTGTATCCATTTTGTTCCAAGTGAATGTCCCTCTCCAGTGCCAGTTGTGAGGATTCAGGCTCCTTGATTACAGGCCCAGAGTGTGGGATGTCACACTGACGATGTTGTTTATAAGCAGTATTAAATGATGTATGCACTGACCAACTCAGTGCAGAGCACAACGTCACAATGCAGCTTCAAAGAATTGTTTGTAGCCTTACTACAATAAAAATGGCTTTTACCAGGCTTTTTGAAATAGAGAAATAAAGAAAGAAAGAAAGAAAGAAAGAAAGTAAATATAGTAGTTTTGTATATAGTTGTGTATTGTACAACATTTAATACTCTCATGGTATATCACAACAAATTATTTCAATATAGCATGCAATTGTAATTACACCAAAAAATGAAAATAATTTCTAAACACATCCATTAAGGACCCAACAAGAAATAATCCTGGTATAACAAAGAAATATATGTATTAAAATATTTATAATTTTTTTCTTTCAGGGCATCATTGCACATATGCAAATTACCCCTGAAAAAATAAAATATGTCAATGCAGCAATTAAAAATTTGGACAATGACAAACACGTCTTTATCAGTGCCATTAAGTCAGAATTCTAGAAGCTACTTGCTGTGAACCCCTATTTTGTTTTTATTAGAACCTGAAAAAGCTATGTCAAAAAGGGGAGATAATGTGTTTGCTGAGATGGAATATTTCTCAGGGTAGTGAGACTAGAAGATGAATGAACGCACTGTATTAGGCAAGAGATACATGTTCTATAATCTTGATGTACAAATTTGTTTTGTTAATAGAATTAAGGGAGTTGTAGACCCTTTTAAGAAAATGGAGCAAAACATAGTTAATTATTTCTATTAAATTTGACAACAATCCACGCAAAATGCTGATCAAGGCCAAGCAATGTTTTCTGTAATCAAAAACCTAAAGAAAAGAGTGAAATGGTTTTCTTTTGCACTTACAAATGCTACTTGCATTCATATAAGAACTAACCTTCCAGAAGCAATGATAAAATGCTGTAATATGGGTTGTCACAGTGTGATCAGCTACGCTGCATTATCCAGAGTTAAAAAAAAGTTGAGTTGGATTGTATAAAATTGAACTCACTGATGAGAAAACAAATAATACATACATACTGCTGCTACATTTCTAGGGACCTTCTGTAACATGCTTTTTTTATGTTTGGGTATAAACTGTTACAGCAACATAAGTGCCCTACTTCAAATCAAAAATATAATGAATGATGTATATCAGATACCTGAATCTGAGTTTACTATATGAAATGAATGTTTTTTTTTCCTGAATGCACTTTTCAAGGTGTTTTTAAAAGATGACAGCTCCATGCATGTCATCCATTTCTTGACTTGCCGATACTTTTAATCAAACCTTGCATCACAGTATAATGGAACAGCTATGAAATATTATGCTGCAATTAAAGATCACCAAGTGTAAGTGCAAGGTTTCAGTGCCTTCCACAAACCAGTAGCTGCACAGGCAAGGGCTAAAAGCAGAGGTGTCTCAACATCCATAACAAGCATACCTCTAGGTTTGTCAAACAGGATGATGTGCTAGAGTTCCCACACATGCAGATCACCATAGATAAAATTCCATAGCATATCCTAGCCAGCTATAGGTCACCTTCCATGTCCGGAGAAACTTACAATGCATACGTGGACCTATTGGACACACTTACCATCCAAGCAAAAACCCTACTCATGGGAGACTTTAATTACTCCTCTATAGGGAATCCTACACAACCTCAAGTTAACAGGTACAGATATTCCTGGACATTGCAAATATAAACACCTTTGACCAAATAGTGAATATGCCTGCTAGAGGCTCCAACATACTGGACCACATACTCACATATATGGGAGAACGCTGCACCCCCTAATGCCTCGTCCTCCTTAGTAATGTCTGATCATAAAGCTGCCTCCTTTGAAATTGAAGTTAACACTGTAACCCCAATAAAACCAATAACAGTTAGGAAATATTCCAAGGTAAACTACCTTTTATTAAGTGATGGTATGTCAAAATTTACTGCCCCTCCAGACCCCAAGAAGACAGCAGCAGCCTACATTGAATTGTTCTCAGAAGCTATGTACAACCATGTCAAGGGCTGCATAAGCCCAGAACTAGCCTCAGAAACAAACCATCCTGGTGGCATCCCAAATTAAACAGATACACAACAAGGATATGTCTTCCTAGATATATTGTTGGCATGTGTGGATCAGTATAGCTGTTTCCCAGTATCATCTCAAGACCAAGCTTGAGCCATGGGTGCCTTTCATGTGGTGGCACTTTTCCAGAGGTGCTTAGTGTGATGGATTGTACCCATGTTGCTATTAGGGCCTCATCAGGTCCATTGGGGGAGTGGTACTGAAACAGGAAGTGCTACCATTCCATGAACTCCCAGGTAGTGTATAATGTATGGAGGTGCATGACCAATGTGTTGGCTCAGCATCTTGCCCACCATACCTCTCAACTATCCAGATTTTCACAGACTGCCCAGATTATTGGAACATACTTTTAGTCCATTCCTCCTAAAATTTGTGTTTTTCTGGCAAATCATTGAGGATTTAAGACACCAAATAATGACAGACATTTGAAGTTCAGGCTTCATATTTCATAAAATGCATACAAATGCAAAACCTATTATTCTAACAACTTTCTAAGTTTATAAGAGCAATATTTAAAATCTGACCCTATTTTTGGGCCTTTGCCCCCCCCCCCATTATTCTTGGCTCTATCCAGATTTCTTGCACTAAGACGTTGAGAGATATGGTTCTCACCATTCTCATATCTGGTACACAAGCTCACTCTACTGCCTTTCTCTGCATGGTAGGATGTCCCATGGTCACCTTATTGGTAAGTGGAAATTTTAATTTTAATCATATAAGTAGTTAGTTTTACTGAAATTTATTGGTTATTGCTAAACCACTCTTCCTCTGTTTTGTCTCCCTCCCTTTCTCTTCTTTGCTTGTGTTTTTAGGTGATGCAGGCATCCACTTGAGACGTGGCTTATGACTCCAGTGAGACCACTAATGAGAGCTGCTGAGGAAAGTTATAACATTCACTGCTCCAGACACAAATTATCATAGAGTGAGTATTTGTCATGCTTAAAGTCTGTTTCCTTTATCTAGATAAGCCTGGGGGTCCCCTTCAGTATGACTCTGCAGCTGCTTGCAAAATGTTTTCCTCATATTGTGCTCTGCACAATATGAGCATGCACCAGTCTGGTGGAGGATTGTCCTGTGATGTCACTGCAGCTCCCACAATAAGTTCTACCAGGACTGATGATAGTGTTGGTGGCCAGGTGGCAGCAGTAGGAAGGGGCCTCATGCATCAGGCTTGTGCACAGTATAAGGCTGCACAAATAAAGAGACAGTGTCTAGTCCACAAGTATGGATCATAGTTAATGTTTCCTCATTATAAAAAGCACATAGAGTATGACTGATGCAGGCAGTGTTATATGTGGGCTATGTTGTGTGGTGCATGGTTTGTTACCTTTCAGAACACAGTCCTTCAGTAATAAGGCATAATGTTGTGGAGAGCTCATTTAAGAACAATCATGGCTACAATATCATGTGACGTCACTTCCTTAAGCATACATTTAATATTCAGGCTGCAGTTAAGGCCAGGAAGTATGTCTGCTCTGAGATGAATCTGCCATCTTAATTCTATAACTTCAAGTAAGAGGTTGCAGTCCCTGTAAAATGTGGTTACTTGTTCAAGTACTAATAACTTAAAGCATGAGACTTGGGAACAGATAAGGCTGTGTTTTGCGAGAATGTTCTTTGTGTCTGCACTCCTGATGGCTTGGTTATGTTCTTTTATGTGGTCGCTTAGCTTGCATGTAGTTTTGCCTACATAAAACACTTCACAGTGAGTGCAGACTGTGAGGTAAACTACTTTTGTAGAATTGCGATCAGAGTGGTCACTGATGTGCATGGTAAAGTTCCATGCCTTAAGGAGATACTGGGTGCCTAAGAGGGTGTACTGGCAGCAGATGAGGTGTGCATGCCACCTGGGTTGTTGTTGGGGGCTTCTTTGTGTGCCTTCTGTGTTTCAAGAAGCAACTTAAGAGAGTTGGTCTTTTTGTAAGAGAACGTAGGGGTGGGACCTAGAGCTTTGCTTAGTTCCTGGCTACTTTGTAAAATTCTGCAGTAGAAAGTAAGAAATCATTAGTCCTTTTGTCATTTTCTTGTGCAGGCTTCACTAGATAGGCATATGAATGCTTGGGTAAACATCTCGTGATTCGTTATATTTTTCTACACAAGTTGGTATCTACAGCTGCTTAGCATAATCAGATCTCCTAAGCATCACTGAAGATTTTCAGAACTTTCTTGTTTATTTTATTTTATTCAGTTTTCCACCTGGCCAACCCACTGCACACAGGCCTTTTTCAGACCTGCTCAGGAAGCATTATCTGGATAGGTGATCTTCTCAGAGTCCCCCAGTTGGCAAAAGGACTCTGAAGGAATCAAACACTAACCTACAGACTGAAGTTCATAAACTTAAAAATCCCCTTCTAGAAATTGCAGACTTCAGTCTCCCCTCTCCCTGTTCCACTTCTCTGGGCAGTATAGCAGTGTTGGGACACTTATGGTGAATCACTTGGTTTTATACTATACTTTTCTTATGGAATCCACACTCTGCCTAGAATCTGCTACAGCCAAATACATTCACATTTTTGTAGGGCAAACTGTTCCACCAATGCATTCAGTTGAAAATATGTTATTACCAACACTATCTTTCTTAGTATCTAACCTTTCTACATGTAGTATTTACATAAAGTATTCTGTCAGACCTGGAGATTCAGTCAGTCATTGACTCAGTCATTATGGATTATGTTAATACCTCCTGTTGTCATTCTTATTATCCATTTCTTTATCACTTACTGCTGCAACCTGTTTTATGAGAAGACCTCTATATCTGTGCTATAAATAGTGCCATGTATGTAAGAAGATACAACAACTGGGCATAAAAAAGCATGGAGGACAGATTAATGATTAGTAGAAAAGTGCATTCTGTTAACACTGTCTGGGCTGGATTCCAAAAAAGTTGCAGATAATGCAGCATGTTGAAGGATGTCAGCACATCAGAAGTGGATGCAATTCCAATTAATTATCTGTTCAGCATAGAATAATTGTGGACTCTATGCATGTCCACCAGATTCCCAAATACAATGGGTGCTCCCAATGCAATTTAATGCAACACAACATTTAGCTGACATCGTACTCAGAGCACTTGGTGGAGGAGATATATACTTAATTTTAACTATACTATATCCTACAAATTCCTAGGAAATCTTGTGGATTCCACAAACCTAACTTAAAAAATGCAACTGGCATTTAATGCACTGCAACAGGCTGGAGTACTGCAAGCCATAATAGAGGACAATCTGCAATGGCATTCCAGAAGGTAGCTAGCCAGGCACAGAGCCAGGCTACAGTTATGCTAGCTCTCTGAATAAGAAATAATAGATACCGATTAGACAAAGAGCTTGTGCAGGCTGTGTGCACAATGTGTACACCCCACATGTATGCTCATAGTCTGTGGGGTAATCCAGTACTTTTTGAAACACAAATGTGCCTGAGTCTGGATATACTAGCCTCTGGGAAATTTTAGTAACAATTGGGAGATACCTTAGGAGTGTCACAGACAGCTGCCAGTCACGTTCTTGTACATCTCCTGGCAGCAATGTGCACCAAGGTGGATGAGTACATCCTCTTCCCAACAGCAATCATGGAACACAGAAATGTCATGCAACAGCTCTATGACAGAGCTGAGTTCTCCTGTGTCCTCTGTGCAAAAGGTTGCACCCACATCCCAATCAAAACCCCAGCAGTACCTGATGCTGAATGGTACATCAATTGAAAGGGGTGGCCATTGCTCAATTATCAGGTGGTATGCTCTTCAGATGGCCTCATTAACAATATCATGGATACACACCTTGATTGTGTGCATGATGCAGCAATATGGAGGGAGAGTGCCCTGAGTTCTGCTTTTCAATATGGTGAAGTACTGGAGGGGCACCTACTAGGTAAGTACATGGCCACCACTATAGGGTAAGCAGTAGCCAGACATTGCAACATGAAGCAAGATGAGTAAATATTCCTTCTCATCCCCCTGAAAACAGGTGACTGCAGTTGTCCACTGGAGCCTTAGCTAAGGACACCATACAGAGTCCCATCAACTCCTACCAAGGATGCATGCAACAGAGCACACACCATGACACAAAACACCATTGAGCATGTGTTTTGTATACTGAAACCAAGATTCAGATGTCTGGACACATGTGGGGTACAGTCCATTACACACCAGAAAAGGCATCTCACATGGTTACCATGTTTGCCATACTTCACAATATACAAAAACAGAAAAAATTGTCCAGTAATCATAAAACCAAGGCACTAGAAGTACTTCTTAAGTAAGGAAGCCACACCAAAATTGTTCCAAGAAAGGCTGTATGAGCGCTTTCGTTCCTTTATTTGCTTTCAACAAAACGGAACTTCATTAGATACAAAATAACACATCATTCCCCCTGTTTAAATACCCACAAGATCATGTGATCCACAAACATTACTTAGAAAGTTATCATTCTTTAAACACAGTAATATCTCGATAATATTATCGCGGTATTACTGTGTTTAAAGAATGATGAATTTCTAAGTAATGTTTGTGGATCACATGATCTTATGAGTATTTAAACAGGGGGAAATGATGTGTTATTTTGTATCTGATGAAGTTCCGTTTTGTTGAAAGTGAATAAAGGAATGAAAGGGCTCATGCAGCCTTTCTTGGAACAATTTTGGTGGGGCTTCCTTACTTAAGAAGTACTTCTAGTGCCTTGGTTTTATGGATACTTCACAATATGATAACATTAAAACATGGTGACCTGCCAGCAACAGGTGTGGGTGACCTATCCCAAAGCCCAAGATGTTTGATGTTGAGCTATCAGAGCTGTTACAGGATGACCAGGTGTACATGGGTGAGAGGAAATTGGTGTGGTTGATGGAAGATATGGCCATATTTCCCAGCTCAGGCAAGGCTAGAATGTGTGACACACCTTTGAGTTATGGCAAGCCACACAAACAAATGTGCACAGACTAAAAAGTGATATTCACATGTTGACCTACAACAACAGCACAGGGCATGGCTAATGGACAGAAACCATTAGTTGTTCATATTAAACATCATACACAATAGAAGCATATAATATACCTGTAAGAGCATATGCACACACTCAGCAAGGAACACATCTGGATGTATGCCAAGGAAACATCACCACAGGAAGTCTATCTGCAAAGTACATCACCAAAGAGGATCACACAGACAAATGTGTGACATGCAGGAGGTGCACACAAGAGAAGGTATCATTGTGCAGGTATGGTATCATCATACAGATAATGTACATGGGAAGGTAGCCATAAAATAGTCAGTAGCACAAAAAAACTAGGCCCAAGCAGTGTATGGAAATGTATCAGCACAAACATAACCAAAAAATCAGAGTCTGTTCATTAACACTGATGCATCAGACATAGAATTGTGTGCTGTGCAACAGTACAAGTACAACACAGTAAATAGCATACAGCAGCATGAGTAATTACAAGCATCCCAAGGAATGGCCAAAACGAAAAACAAACAAGCCTCACCTCCCATGTCTGACATGGAATGTCACACATAAGGCAATGCTTAGACATACAGGGTATTGCTGCAACATGACCCAGTTAGAGGTAAGAATATATTCAGTCCTGAAGCGCATCAATGACAGTGACTACACAGTAGCCACAGAACATGCAGCGATGTTGGGCA
The DNA here is from genome assembly GCF_019279795.1 of Protopterus annectens. Classification (NCBI taxonomy): domain Eukaryota; kingdom Metazoa; phylum Chordata; order Ceratodontiformes; family Protopteridae; genus Protopterus; species Protopterus annectens. The sequence goes on along the minus strand of NC_056727.1, from coordinate 102,473,575 downwards.
TACAGAAAAAGGTTTAGGTGTGTGTGTGTGTATATGTGTGTGTGTGTGTGTAGGTGTGTATGTGTATATATATATGTGTGTGTGTGTGTGTGTGTGTGTGTGTGTGTGTGTGTGTGTGTGCGTGTGTGCGCGCGCGTGTGTGTGTGTGTGTGTGTGTGTGTGTGTGTGTGTGTGTGTGTGTGTGTGTGTGTGTGTGTGTGTGTGTGTGTGTGTGTGTGTATGTGTGTAGAATCAGTGAGATATGAAAAGGCACACATAGGAAGTACCTGCCAGTAAGGGGATACAAAATGGGAACAGGTCCACAGCACTGCAGTGAGTACTGAGGGTGAGGCATGTGCAGCACCATATTAAAATGCCATAAGTAACACAGGTATGCATGCAGAGGTATACCTGTGCATGCATAAGTAGCAGACAACAAGGAAATGTGTAATGTAGCAATCAATGCTGGATGACTAAATAAACATGCTGTAAATATATGCTACATATCAACTAGCAAGAGATGCAAACATAGAAGCATGGAGATAGTCACACAGAGCATTACTGTTGTTAATATCTGTATTGACATATCATGTTAATGTGTAATGATAAATAAGTACTACATATCACAACTTAAAGCTAATCACCTAGGTCAGAGAAATGATCAGAAAACCTCTGTGGAATCAGAAATTTGAAAAAACACCTATGGAATGATTAGTCAGTAGTTAGCAAAGAGGTCATCATTGCCATATGTTCAGAATGACATGACAGAACACAGATTGAATCAACCACCAATATACCTCTAACGCGACCTATGGTGTCAATGCTGATGGCTCACACCACAGTCCTGGCTGTCCATGCCATGTCCGGAAACACTTGGCAAACAATGCAGTAGTGGAGCAGTAGTTCGATGTGCCTGTCTGGAAGTGACTGCTGGACTCACAGTTGAGTAACCAACAGCAGATGTTTGTGCATTGTGCAACACAGACATTGATGTCTGATGGCCATGTGTGGGTCTAATGAGAGGGGGGGTCTGCCTTCCCTGCTGGAGGTAATATGCGCAGTACAGTTAGGGCATGTAACACCCAGTTTGTAGTATGGCAATGCAGTGGCCTGTGTGCCATTGGTCATACGATCAGAGTGAGGCACATCATATCTTACCTCAGGATGAGTAGCCGGGCTACTGGAAGAGGCAGGTAGTGGACATGCTACACAAAGAGACAGATGACACATGTCATATACATTCACAGAAGACAAATGATAGAGCATAGTACTGACATTCGGATAACTATATAACAACACTGCTAATCATTATCTGGACTTGCCATGTCAGTTGCATATCAATCACGTATGATAATGTCAAAACAACTACTAAAACCTACCTGATGTGTCCTCTTCTGACTCCATGCCAAGTGGTGATGATTGAAATGACACCGTCTTGTAAAAAGGTAAATGTATGAAATGTATACCGTTCAGTAGTTAGCACATACAAGGCATCATGTAGTATTCAACTTGAGGTATAATACACAGCAACAAGATATACACATACTGGATGGGCAATGGTGATGTTCTGATTCCATGTGTCCTGTGCAGGTGAACAAGACCACATTAGTCATGACGGGCCATATTGTAAATATCAATAGTGAAATGTTGCAACCATATAGACTGTCTTAGCAGGTACATCCTCCTTGGTTGGGGAGTGAATCATCTGACTTAAAGCAGATCTTGTATTATAAAATGGCAAACAAATGACCATACAAGTATAATCCACTGTCAAAACAGGAGGCAGAGGCACACAGCAATAAGATATGGATAAACTTATGTGACAAATGGTGCACACTTTGTGCAGATATACCTGTGTAGAGAACAAGCCAACATTAATATAATATTTCACAGGTGTGATAAACATTGCTACACAACAACAACAGTATGAACAACTCTACCAGGTCTGTCTGTGCCCAATGTTTCATGGCCCATGTCTTGTGATGATGTATCTGTGGGCTAAAATGGCACACAAACAACATGTGAGTATACTCCACAGTCATAACAGGAGGCAGAGTGACACAACAACTATAGATCACACTAACAGAATATGGAGAAACGTATGTGACATGTGTTGCTGATGCTCAGATGCTGATGGGCCTACGCAAGTGAAAAAGACATCACACATGTTGCCGATGGTGTTATATATGTACTGTGTTGGTAAGATAACATGCTCAAAACACTCATGTTGTGCATCCACATCAAGTCTGCTGCCACATCCATGGCATAGTATTGCTATTTTAATAGAAATACAACAATATGGTAAGAACTGTGAAATAATGTCCTTCAATGAGAATTGGTGTGTACTTTTGTGAATATTAGACATACCTGTATATTCTGGAACACCTGCCTCAATACCTCCCTCAGGTATCCAATGATCTTTGCAGGTGGTATTATGGGAGGCCAAGAACATTGTTATCTATTTATTTAACATTTGTTTACCAAGAAAGTCTGACTGGGACAGAGCCCATTTTCAACAAAGGCCCAGGAAGAAACACTCTAGATGCATGTCTTTGGAATGTGGCAGGAAACTGGAGCACCCGGAGAGAATCCATCTGAATGCATGAAGGACATGCAGACTCCACACAGAAGGCACCCCAGCCAAGAATTGAACTGGAGAACCTCTTGCTGTGAGGCAACATGCTAACCACTGCACCACTGTGCTGACCAGGGATGCAATGGTGGCCCACCTCCAGTGGCCTCCTGCCATCTCATAGTAGCAAGTCTATTGGCTGCATGGAAAATCATGTCAGTGCAACATCACTAACAGGGCCTCCGTAGAGCTATTGTGACTACCTGTGGTATTTATTTTATGTGCCATATCAGTCCACAGTTTTTTCCTCCACACAGTATTGCCCATCCATCCAAGCAGGTTGTGGCCATGCCAGCACAGAGCATGTATTATTATCTCATTTTTTTCTATGTGAGAAATTGTCTCTCTTACTGCAGTTTTACATCTGAAAAACAGGGTGATATGGACTTCTTTGTGTTTCTATAGGAGCTCACATATTGACATTATAATGTTAAAAGCATATATCAAATAAACGGCTTGCCTCTCATTTACAGTGCATAGCTATGCAAAACAATCTATGTCACATATACCACTGTCATGTACATATAACTGGAATGAACATTAAAAACATGTCTGAAGAACTGATCCAGATGCCCTAACATCATTAGCATACATGTTCACTGCTATCATTCCATTCAATAAGTTTGTAAAGGTTATGTATGCTGAGGTGAGATTTGAACCCACAGCAGTGATGATTATGACAAATAAGGGCCAAACACATAAACAATGTGCCACAGCACCAGTACTATACCAGTGGTGTTGCCCCCATTACATGCACATGCAAATACACCAATCAATTCTACCTCAAGCATGTAAGAGCCATCACAGATATTATCCCAGTCAGTGACAGACAGCATCACAGGTGACCATCATGATATACTAATCAACACAACTACTGAAAATTATACAGAAACAAGCAATAAAACATTTACTTATGAAAATGACCAGTTATGCATTCATGGCTACAAATAACAATAACAAATGATACATATATACATACATACATACATGCAAATATTTCAAGCATAGAAAAAAGACCTTAGGTGTCGTCCACAGCTTCAGGCTTCAGACTGTTAAAACACAATTTATTAATCGCTTAAAAACTGAAGCTGACAGGATGTAAACTTCACTAGAATATGGTGAACTGAAAATAGTTAAATAACCAAGCAGTTGTCATCCACAGCTTCAAACTTCAGGCTGTTAAAACTCAATTTATTGAAAGCTTAAAAAGTGAAGCTGACAAAATGCAAACTTCACTGAAGTACTGAAATAATTAGCCTAGTAATTAACATCCACAACTTCAGGCTTCAAGTTGTTAAAGCACAGTTAATAGATGCTTGGTAAGCAAGGCTGACAAAAACATTTCAAGCATGGGCATAAATGGCCTTCTAACTTGCCAATATACCAAAACACTTGTTCCCATAATAAGTGTCCAGTCTGTTCTTAAAAATATCTAAACTAGTGCTTACTTTAATGTAATTTGGTAGTCTGTTCCATACATCAGCTACTCTGTCAGAGAACCAATTAGTACACTTCTCATTCCTGTAGTATCCCCTACATAGGTTATCTGATGATTCTCTAGTACTTTATGATAACCCCAAACATTCCCAGAGGTAGTTGTCCCTAAATGCCCTATATACCTGAATAAGATCTCCTCTTAAATATCTGTAAGATACACTGTACAAGTTCAGATATTTTAGTCTTTCATAATAACTTTGATTTTCTCATCCATGAATGCCCTTGGTATATTACTGTTGTACTCTTTCTAGTTTACTCATGCTTGTCTTTTTATAGGGTTTCCATATTGTTATTCCATACTCAAGTTTAGGTCTAATGTAACTAACAAACAATTACGTCATTATTTTTAATTTCCTAGACTTTATAAATCATTTTATACAACCTATAGTTGTATAACTATCATTAACCAGTTGGTTGATATGATTAGAAAAACTCATAGCTGAATCTACCCATATACCCAGGTCCTTAAATGAGTCTACAGTTTCAATCACTGCATGCTGTATTAAATATTCACCTTTCAGTTTATGTCTCCCAAATCTCATATGCTTAGTTTTTGATCTATTTATCAGCATATTATTCTCCTGTGCCCAAATGGTCAGTTTTAGTCAAGTTATTTTGCAGACATGCCTTATCCATAACACTTGTAATCAGTTTACCTAATTTCAGGTTGTCTGCATATAGACTGTAGAACACCTCAGATGAAAAAATTAGGTCTGAAAGATACAATCTAAACAAGTAAGGGCCTAGGACCGAGCCCTGTGGGACACCCTGACTGCAACCAAGGATTTCACCTGTACAGTTGCTGTATGATACTTGCCATGTCCTCTTTGTAAGCCATGCAGCTATCCATCTTATCAAGAGTACATCAATACCTAGTTGTACTAATTTATTGATCAGTGTTTTCTGTATGACTCTGTCAAATGCTGAAGTTAAGTCTTTATAAATTACATCACAGCATACTTTTTCATTCATGGCTGTTATTATATTGTTATAGAACATCATGTTACAGGTAATAATATCCATCTTATCAAGAGTACATCAATACCTAGTTGTACTAATTTATTGATCAGTGTTTTCTGTATGACTCTGTCAAATGCTGAAGTTAAGTCTTTATAAATTACATCACAGCATACTTTTTCATTCATGGCTGTTATTATATTGTTATAGAACATCATGTTACAGGTGGTAATAGATCTATTTTCAACATATGCATGCTGATAAATGGTTTCTAGTCCCAACCTATCCAGTTCTGACAATAACTTATCCAATATTACCTTCTCCATTAATTTTCCACAACATGAAAGTAGACTTAAGGGTCTGTATGATTCTGGGTTTGTCCTACTCCCCTTTTCCTTAAAGAAAGGTTTAATAAGCACATGTCTCCAGTCTTGAGGAATCTCCCCATATTTATATGGCCTAGTGAATAATAGATATAATGGTACTGTAAGTTCTTGCTGAGGTGTTCTCAGGCCATTGTTACTAATTCTGTCTCCTCACTGTGCTTTGTTTGGATCCACTGTGCACAGTTTTTTTTTATATAATCTAATTTGATTCCAGTATCTGGGGTTACCTGGATGTCGCCACGACAATTTATCACCCCTTTTGTGTAGCCAAACTGCTTTGCATAAGATTTTGTAAATATATTTATAATCTGTTGTGTCTGAGAATACATTTTAAAATCTGCACACAGTTTATCAATTTCTGCGTCTTTACTTCTTCCACATCTTATGTATCTATAAAAAGGTTTCCTATTATGCTCAATATCTTTATGTACATTTTCTTCTAATTTTTCTTGATCTTGTCTCACACTATGCTTAATCTGTTTGTCCATCTTGTTTATTTCAGTTATCAAAGTTGTAGTTTGACCTCTCTTCCATTTCTTAATTTTTTTGTGTCTAACCTTAATCAGATATCTTGTTCTTATGGAAATATATCCCACTGATGTTTTATGCCTAGATCTCGATGTTAAACATTTTTTGACTTTTTGCACTTAATTTCTCTTTCAAAACTTTTCACATTCCATCTGCAGTGTTTCCACTGAACACCTCACTCCAGTTAGTTTTACATAGTGTTTGTTTTGCTTCCATATAATCTGTAATTAACCTTTTGTGCATTGGTTTAGATTTCAGTTTGGCAGAATTATCTACTGACAAATTAATCTTAATAACCTCATGATCACTGCACATCAATGATGGTAAAACTTGACTTGAAGTTACAGTAAATTCTTTGGGAACACAGACAATATCTAGTATGTTCCGACCCCTGGTAGGTTTTTTACAACCTGAAGCAATTGTTGTTCCTGAATATACTCTGTGAATAATTTCCTTACTAACATTGTTGAATCAATATTATTCCAGTATGTTTCTGGTAAAATTAAGTCCCCAGCTAACATTATTCTTCCCTCCTGTATTTCGTGTAAGAAATGTATGAATTCCTCTAGTTCATCTGCACTTGACTTTGGTGGTCTATACACTCCAACAATTGTTATGTGTTCCAGGGTTGTCTTTATTGTAATAGTTATACAGTCTATAGTATTGGTGTTATCATTAAACATGTAATAATCACAGGTCTCATAGCTATGTTTAAACCCTATCATGTCACCGCCACCTGATTTTTTATTAGAATGTCTGTTACAGTAAAAACATTTATATCCTGACAGAACTGGTTTCTAGTCATTGTTCTTTAACCATGTTTCACAAATTATAACAGCATCAATCTTGTGAGAACATAGCAAATTTTCCAGTAAAAACACTTTATTATTAATGCTCCTAGCATTAACAACCATCAGAGATCCATCAAATGTTGTTATCTGTGAACTGTTAAATTTTCAACCTGGCAAAAATCCTGCCTAGTGTTTGTCAAATATTCCATAATATATGCTGCAAAAATTCTCTTCCCTGATCTTGACAAATGCACACCATCTTGTCTAAACATGTGTGCCCAAAACAAGGTTCGGATGCTCTACACATTTCCATTTCTTAAAACAGGACATTTTTTCCATGTAGGTGTTGATCCAGAAAATCTTTTCATTCACAGTGACCTGACTATCCTTTCTGTAGGTGATTTGAGAAAAATAGGTCCTTTCACCAGTACAAGCTATACTATCTAAAAGGGCTGTCAGTTCCCTACTAACAGTCAAAGAATCCTTGTGGGGTGATATCACTTGTACCAACCTGAATAAAACCAGATCCATACTTCCTTACATTAAGGCATTCCAAGGCTTGTTTCACATCTTCTATTTTTGCTTCTGGCAAGCATAACACTACTTGGTGTTCATTATCATCTCTGCAAATATAAGTATCAGTTCCTCTAATAATTGAATCTCCAATTACTAGAATATCTTTGCTGACCATCTCTGAAGAATCTTCAGCTTCTAATACTGTAATTTCTGCTCTGTCAATTGTAATGAAGGATAGATCATCACTATTAGTTTTATTAATCCCTCTGTTTTCACTGCATATTAAATTCTCATCCAGCTGGTATTGTAAATCCACAGCTTGAGCCATGTAGTCATCATCTGCCTTTCTCTTCTTTTTTTTTACAGTAATGTTCTTCAATCCTTCCATGTTCAGTTTTGATTTCTTCCTTTTCACCTGTCTCTTGCCTCTTTTTTCTACCTTCTCCATTGGAAAGGTGATGTCTTTTTCTGTAGACTGAAGGTTTTCTGATAGACAAATATTTTCATTCCCTGTCACCAGTGTGTTACATAACAAAGCAGAATCCTTTTTACTACGTATTCTCTTTCCTTTGCAGCCATTAGTCAGTTTCTTTTTCTTCCTTGTTATTTGTTGTGAACTTCTTCCTTTCTTTCTTTTTTTGTTTCCTTCTAAACAAACTTGATCTTCAGATTGGTGAATACTTGTATCCGGGATTCCATAGTTATCAGGGGCATCATCTTGTTTCATAGGGGTTGAATGTTCCTTGTAGAAAATAGCTGCGTCATTTCCTAAATCTGTTCTATTTGTTCTATGCCTAACATTATTTAGTTCATCAGTTCAGTCATTAATATATGATACAACAGTTCTCCAAGCCATGCTAATTGCACAAGTGCAATCGTCATCATTAAGTCGAGATTTACTTCTAACAATGGTAAGCAAATCATCCAACTTTTGACACGAGGAACACAGATCACCAGTGTTATCAGCTGTTACCTTTAAATATGCATAACATTTAGTACACTGTACAAGATACTTGTGCATTAGCAAATCGTTAATTGCATACTCATTTAAGGAATCCATATTCACCTTTAAATGAATAAAATATTGCAAAAGAAAAGAATAATCAAAATCAGTATCCACAGAATTCAAAGAGAACTTAAATCAACTTCTGTGACAGAATTATACCAGCAATACACAACTAAATAATAAAATACAGTAAAGTTGTTCTGACCATATAGGTTCTACCAGCCAGACAAGAGTTGCAATTTCTTTACGTGGCACGCAGTAGCTTCTGCTCACTAAAGCTCCCAGTAGCGCCAGTTTTTAACAGTGAAGATAAATGAAACTTCTCTTACCAGTCAACTCCACAAAAAATCACAAACCAAGGCAGGATTGTTTAGATATGCTCAGGATTTCCTCCTCTGCAGTCTAAGTAAATGTATAGCTGTCTAGGTCCCTTGGGGTGCCTAGAGCTTGTCTGTCTAAAACCTATCCCTTTCTAACAACCAGCAGTGAAACTGAAAGTAAAACAACAAAATATGAATCAGAGCAAGTCTTGTTAATGAACAGTCTCTTCCTACCTACAAACAGTTAAAAACAGTGATAACAAATGCAATATAAATTCAAATAAAACTTCTTTTACCAGTTAACTCCACAAAAAAATCACAAACCAGGACAGGATTGTTTAGATATGCAGACAGACAATGTAAATGTTAAGCCACCCTGATAGTATATATATCGCAACTACTACTATTTGATTAAGCATCAGAGATTATCCATAAATCAGTCACTGAACATACAATTTGTGGACAACTCTGTAAACCATTAGTCTCCACAAACATACTTCAGATGTTACAGGTTATTCTGCTTTAACTACTAATGTATATTGATTCCAACTTTATTTGTAGTTTAGCAAGGCTGGTTTGTTTGTAGTCACACAACTGCATATGGGAAACCTGATTGTAAACATTGTTACCCAAACTGAGTCTGAAGATATAACTAACCTACTGGCTGACAAATTTAGCTCTAACTTTACCCCTCCCTCCCCTGCATTTGTCCCTCAAGATATACATGAAACTAGCTCACCTCCAGCTATCACACAAGACCATCTCCTAAAAGTGCTATCAAAAGCTAAAAATACTGCATCAAAGGGTCCTAACAATATCCCTGGATGCATTTTAAATAGCATGAAGCATGATTTATCCAAATCCTTAACAAAACTATTCAATCCCAGCCTGCATACAGGTTTTGTACCAAGAGAATGGAGAACGGCTCCAGTCATTCCCCTGCATAAGGGAGGACCATCTACAGACCTGAGCAATTACTGACTCATAAGTCTGACCAGCCTCATATGGAAATCCATGGAAAGACGTATCATGGGATTAATCAATCAGGACATAGGGAACCTCTAAACACTAGACCTGTCTCAAGTTTGGATTTGTCAATGGCAGGTCATGCTTACTCAGCCTGGTGGATTTTTTTTTGAAAAGGTCACCAGAACAATGGATGAAGGTAAAACAGTACACACTGCATACCTTGACCCAGGCAAATCTTTTGACACAATTTCCCACTCATGCATAGTTGAAAAGCTAAATAAACTGAGAATAAATCCTTATGTCACCCACCGGTTTTCCAACTGGCTCACAGATAGGTGCAGATAATCAAAATGCAGACGTTGCCTCCACAAAGAGACCAATCTCCAATGGAGTCCCTCAGGTTCTGTGCCTGGTTCTCTCCTGTTTGGCATCTATTTTTCTGAAGTAAAAGCCAATACCAAAGGGCTCTGGTTGACTAAGTTAGTAGTAACTGCAAGCTAGAAGCAGTTATTGAATCCTTAGCCATCCTGCAGGAAGGTTTGCCTTACATAAGTAATTGGTGTTAAAATTATGGTCTGAAATTAAATGCCAAAGAAAATCTATTATTTTAGCTGTCACAAAATGAGATACGGCTAGCCTAGCTAGATGGAATTTTTTAAATAATTATATGTCATTTGTGAGTATCAACATAATTCATATGCTTATGCTGCAAATGTATTAGAACTGTAATTCATATAAGATGGTTTATACAGACATGTACTGAAGAGTTATTTTACAAAGTGCTGTTTAAAAATGTAACCACAGCATGCCCTACTGGATTAGAACAGAAATGTTCCTGCACTGTAGTAACTGTTTAGATGTATATATTTTAACAATGGAAACTAGAACACAAGAGGTTAGAAAAATAGCTGAAATTTAATTACCTTACTGCCATGTAATAAAAGGATGTTATCTTTCAGTTTCAGTGCAGTAACAGACACAATGTCTAGAACTAGAACTTTTTTTGTAATCTCTTGGAAGTGTTTTATTGTTTTATGACTTCCAGGATCTGCCTTAGATCTATGAAAAGCCCTTGTCTGTGTATTTTCACAAGTAGATACTAAATGCTACCATCTGCATCAGTGGAAGTTTTCACCTAGGATAGAGTCAGATGACAAGCAATGACGCCATTCTGAAAGCTATCCCAGCAGTAATATTTGAGATATTAATTTAGGAAGTCTTTTAGTGAGAAACTGTATTCTGTATTTTGTCTTTGACCTAACAGCATCAAGATCCACTCACCGCATCTGCTTTCCCTGCTCTGAAGTAAGTTATTAGGGTACAATAATTCTCTTAGATATGGTCAGGAATATAGCAAAGCTTAGCTTAGATGTTTTTCTTTATTTATTTGAAACTGTCCCGCAATGTTGTTTTAAATACTTCTTGTGATTTTGAACTCTGATGTAACTGTAAGTATATACTGAGTATTTTCTTGTTCTTTTATTATTTATTATTAAATATATGTAAACGTTACATTGTGACTGATCTGCCTAGAGATATTTAAGTTCTGGGAGTACTTGCATATTTGTTTGGTGACACTGTGTGGGCCACTCCTAATAGCCTTGCTTCTGATCAAACTACCATTTGTATTAACAGTAACATTACACAGCAAGATTGGACATCCCTTTGTTACAGGACTTAAAGTAGCTGATAAGGAGTGACTGGTGGCAGGGGAAACTACATTATAATCTGGGCAGAAGGGACATAGCTAGTAAATGTGTGCCAGCCTTTCCCAGGTGTGTGTGTGTGTGTGTGTGTGTGTGTGTGTGTGTGTGTGTGTGTGTGTGTGTGTGTGTGTGTGTGTGTGTGTGTGTGCGAGTGTGTGTGTGTGTGTGTATAGCTCAAACCTCAAAGAATGTGTGTGTCAGCTACTTGGGCAGGGACATGAAGCACTGGTTGGACAGAGAGGGTGCTGGAGGCCTTGGCTTGGTCACTCACCCAAGATCTTAACTATATAGCTGTGCTAATGGGGAGTCTTATTGGGGATCTGGAGAAAGAGAGAGAAACCAACCCTGGCTGATTGTGGTCTCTGTATGCTCTTAAGGGAAATTACACTTGATGCAGAGAGCTGCAGCTGGAAATACTGTGTGTGTACTTGTCATTTCAGGACTTAGGCTCCTTGATTACTGTTGCCATTGGGCAGGAGTCACAGTGTCCTTTGGGAAATTATCTACCCCATGGAAGTACCACACTGACAATACGCCCCTAAAAGTTGACCTAGTTGTTTGGGATTTGGGAACTTATGTGGACAGTGCCTAACTTTTGACCAACACGTGTCTCTTGTTTTTAGAAATTCCTTCCATATTGTGCAGCTTATAAACAAACAGATTATGTCTAAAGTTAAGGATATCATTGTCCCTCTTTACTCAGCCCTCATTAGGCCAGTCACTGAATATTTTGTCTTCTTTGGCATATGTCTGTCTAGACACATGCAGCAACTGTAACACTCAAAGAAATGCCTTACTAAAAGGATACAAGGGCTAAACAACATGTCCTACATCGGATGACTCAAAGTCCTGTCACTATATTTGATATACTACAGACTGCTAAGAGTTGACCTATGTTTGGCTTACAAGGCATCCACTGACCCATTACTGATGGATTTACTGCACATCAGCAAGTCAAATAGCATCAGAAATACTCAGTCTAGGGATCTAAACCACTTCTGCAACATCAACAGAATGGTTTGGAGGGAGAGGTATATTTCACAGAGGATACGGCTGCTATGGAACAGACTCCCTATCCACATAAAACAAAGTTCATCCCTGTCCATTTTCAAGTGCAACTTAGATCTATGGATAGGAAGCAGGAAATTTATCTCTGGACTGCTCTCTGTACTACTAATGGACAAAAGCAGCTCCTAAATGCTTTATCCCATACATAGATCCCCTCAAATTACCTATGGTAAGGTCCTAGTTATTCACATTATGAGTAATATATAATTATCAACCATGGGATGGGTAAAACTAATCTATAACCAAATGGGATACGTGATTTCAAGCACAAAAAGGAAAATTGGCTAAGCTTAAAATGGCCCATGAAGACAGCTAGCTTAGTACTTACCTATGAACCTATAGACCTCATTATTACTGATGGACATGTACACATTTGCATGCATATTGTGGAAGTGTACCCTCACTTCTTTATGTGACTGGCAGATCGTAATGCAGAGAATGTTAAACAACATATGCATGAAAACATGTTTCAGTTATTTTCCACAGCATAATGTGAACATAAGTATGTGATAATAGCACTGTATTCCACCAAAGCAATTCAAGCAGATAGCAGTTTACCTTTAGAAGCTAGCATGCTTAAGCTATATCCCAGAGTGAAGTTAGCTAAGTGCACACCATTTGAGCATACACAATTAAATAGGTTCATTAGCATTCAATGTTTTGGAATCCTGTTAGTGAATGTCCATGTAGGTTCTTGAATCTTGGCGCATTAACCAATAGCTTGGCATAAGTGTACAGTACTCAGTGCAACTGCCCAATAGGTATCAGTAAGCAGGAATATCAGTAACACATGCCTGATGCCCTGTAACAGTCTGTCACCATCCTATATGCACCAAATTTAAAATTTAATATTGATACAGATTCTTATAACATTGCTACTTATGAACTGAGAGAGACCTCAGCACTTTTGGAAGGCATTTTTCTTCAATATACAACTACTTTAGTGAGGATGTCAACTGACCGGAAGTTTCAGCATCTCTGGGGGCTGAACTGGATGGACAAGGATATGACAAAAATGCTGACTGTCTATGGTGGACATAGCTGAAAATGCAAGTACTTCCCAGGAACTTTGTGATGACTGACATTCAAAACCAGTTTGTGAGGGAGCACCATAGACATTCTGGGGTTTACTGGACTGGTAAGCAGGTCCAGCACCACTATGATGACCTACATCAGAGGGACACAGAGAATCTTCACTGGAGGGTTGCAGACTTCTGACTCCAGCCACCAGATGCCTACAGTAAGTTACACACTCTACACCTTAACACCTACATTATCAAATATGCATATAGTAAGCATATGTGTTTTTGTGAAGCATTGTGTTTCAAATGTATTTCATGATTATCTGTATTAATAATAATAATTTATACAGATGAATAATGTGTTATAATAATTAAAGTTAACATTGGTGTGGTGATGCATTCTGTAGTTGTCTGCAAGTAGGCCAGTGTAAACATTATGCAGGACTGTATGTTATACCTATATATTTATACAGTCTTCAAGCATATTATTAGTATTGCTTTCCTTAATATCTGCTTTTAAATTAGCCGGAAGAACTGTGATCTCCCTTAGCTCATCTGGTTAAGCAATTTAGCAAGGTGAATGTTGTTTGCTTATGTGTGGGTTCAAATCCTGATGCATCATGTTTTGGAGAAATTATTGTCAGTAATTTATTTAATATTGCCCATATGGGGTCCAAATGGAGTGATAAAAAGTTAGCAAGCAAAGGAGAGTAGTAGTGCTGAAACTTGAATTCATCCTCAAGTATTGGCGAGTACCTTCATGAGGTGGACCCCGTGTTTCACAAAATCTCACCAAGGTGACATTGATATATAGAGTGTATTTGTATAGCATATTTCATGGACAGAAGTAGCTAAAAAGCTAAAAAAGATAGCTGGGTGCATGAGACCCAGGATAAAAACGTGCCCAATACTGGTAGGCGCACTGGTGCCATGGAAAAAATGACAATGTAAAATCCTCAAAACACGGAAACATTCCTACAGTGGGGACAGGCCCAGGAGAAGGATGACCCCCCCCCCATTGTAGAAGGAAGTAGCAGTCCACAGAAATCACAACAATTAATAGGCCAAAGAAGAGCCATAAAGGCGACATAGTGGACTATTGAGGATAAGAAAGAAAGTGTGTATTGTTACTATTATGCAAAAAGCTCAGAATTTCCAGACGCAAGATATACAAAAAGATTAAGAGATAATTTAGAGGAAAGAAAAATACTTCTGCTAGAAAAACTATCAGAAGCTTCAAATAAATATTTGGGGTCACTAATACAACAGATTTTTGAAAAACAGTATATAGATCAAGAAACTTTGATCTGTTTGGAAAAAGAAGCATCTGAAAAAGTATGAAAATGTAAACAATAAAACTTAGATATTTTTGAAAAGCATAACAAAGAAATATGGACATGGGAAGGAAAGAGAGATTTGATATGATACAATATTTATGCAAAGGCAAAAGCCAAGTTAATCAACATAAAGAAGGCAGCCCGAAAGATATTCGAAGAGAAATACAGGGAAAAGCATCCAGATATGGAAAATTTCACAATAAATAAAATAATATCACAAAGAGGGAATGTAGAAAAGTTAAGTAAAGTAGAAGTTAAAAAAATAGAAGTTGAAGTTATGGAATGCCTGCAAAGTGAAGGATTTGATGTAGAAGATCTAACATAGGTTACATCACAGCATGATGGAGTGAGTCCCCAAAGTAAGGCGAAACAGGAAGATCAGGAGACATCTGAAGAAGAAATATGGACATGGGGAAGAAAAAGAGATTTAATATGGTGTAATATCTATGTAAAGAAGAAAGCAAAACTAACCAATGCAAAAAAGCAGCACCAAAACTATTTGAAGAGAAATACAGGCAAAGGAATCCAGACATGGAAAACTTTACAATACAAAAAATAAGAAGACAAAGAGGAAAAGTAGAAAAGGAGATCAGTAATGGATGAATTAAAGAAATAGAAACAGGTCATGAAATACCTCCAAAGTGAAGGACTCAGTGTAGAAAATCTAATTCAGAAAGCACCACAACAGGACAGAGCAATGGAACTCCAAATTAATGGGAAATCAGTGGAATGTGAAGCAATTGGTCAGGTGCTATATGAAGATATTTTGGAGCCTTCAACAGAAAACCAGTATAAACATCCACTTGAAGCTGGACAGTAAGGGAAGGAGTAGGAAACTGTGGAAACTCTGACACAGTTAATATTAAGGAGTCAGTGAGTTCTCATATGACAGAGCAACGGATGGCACATGATGAAATTGAAGAGAATGTGCCACAGGAAAATGCAATAGAACTTTCTACAGAACTTTCTACAGAATGGAAAACAAAAAATGTGCCCTCAGTCTAGAAGAAACCGAGCTAAGAGAAGAGTTGATTGACTTGATAGAGATAGATAGACATATTAAGATCAATGACAAAAATAGACTGAAGGTCAATAAAACCCAAAAAGTTAGAAATTTGATAAAACAAATGAACACAGTAATTAGGACTATCCATAGAGATTCATGCGATATAACAGAAGTAAACAGGATATATTACTGTGCAGCTAAATTAATAACTGATAAAGTTCTACCACAAGATCACAGGGTAGTGAGGGAGAGAAAGGGGAGAAATCAAATACCATCATGGAAGTATCAAATAGAGAAAACCATAAAGCAACTAAGACAAGAAGTGTCACTATTAGAAGAGTACAGAAGAGGGAACAGATCAACAAATATACTCCGAAGGATAGATGAGTAAAATGCAATGCACAGTATTAGAACAGATCAGGATCTATCATGCACTATCACAAATAATAAACTAAAAATCTCAGCACAGGCAGAACAACTTAGGAGATACATAGACAAATATAAACGAAAAGTACAAAATAAGCAATTTATTGATGACCCAAAAAAGTTTTATAGAGAATTAGGAAATAAGGTAAAGGGAATTAAAAGACCACCAAAAAAGAAGAAATAGATACATTTTAGAGATGCATCTATGAATAGCCTGTGGAACATAACAAAGATGCTAACTGGATACTAGAAGTAAAAGAAAGAATAATAAGTTTAAAGGTACAGGATATGAAATGGGATGAAGTAACAACCAAAGAGATTGAAACAAAGTTAAGAAAAGCCTCTAACTGAAAAACCCCAGGCCCAGATGCAGTAACTCATTTCTGGTTAAAAGTATTAACATCTTTGCACAAAGATTTAGCCATGAGTAAGAATTATTTATATGCACACCTCGAACAGACACCACCCTAGCTAACAACAGAAAAACAATGCTCCTACTTAAGAGTGAACCTACAAGTTACCCTAAGAATTATAGACCAACAACTTGCCTTCTGACGGCATATAAACTATACACTGGAATTGATGCTGACAGAGTTTATAGTCATTTAGAAGAAAACTCAATTATGGCAGTAGAACAAAAGGGCAATAAAAGAAAATCTTATGGAACAAAGGATCATTTGCTGTTAAATAAAGTCATAAGTAGAGAACTATAAAAAGGGGAAGAATTTAAGTATGGCATGGATTGACTATAAAAAAGCATTTGATAAGATCCCACATTCATGGATAAAAGAGTGTTTAAAAATGTATAAGATACATCCTACACTGATCGACTAGATTACAATGACCATGAAACAGTGACAGACCACTCTGCAATTAAACCATGATAAAGGACAACTTATTATTCCAGGGATAAAAATTCAAAGGGGGATATTCCAGGGTGACTCTCTGTCACCGCTGCTGTTCTCCCTTGTCCTTAACCCATTAAACTGTCTATTTAAAAGCTTAGGTCATGGCTATAATTTGGCTCCTAGAAAACAACAAAGTACAAAGCCTTCTCATCTTCTCTTTGTTGATGATTTGAAACTGTATAGCTTATCAGATGAGGAACTGAAAGCACAACTGCAAGTTGTCTAAACTTTTTCAGATGATATAAGAATGTCATATGGTCTTGATAAATGTGCAAAAGCAACCTTTTAAGCAGAAAATCTGCATCATCAGGAAAACATCAGTTTGGGACAAGAATGTGATATAAAAGAACTTGAGCAAGAGGCAGTGTATAAATACTTGGGAATTGATGAAGGATCAACAGTAAAACATGAACAAATGCAAATAAAACTTAGTAAGGAATACTTCAGAAGACTTAAATTAATCCTGAAAACAGCATTGACATCTAGGAACAAAATCCAAGCTATAAATCAATTTGCTCTTCCTGTCCTAACCTACAGTTTTGGAGTGATTGACTGGCCCCAAAAGGTGCTGGATAGATTAGATAGGAAAACAAGAAGGATGCTTCATGCTTACCAAATGATTTATAAAAATCAGTGCATACCAACACTATATATTCCCCAATCTGAAGGAGGGATGGGCCTCCTTGAAATGGATTACATGTATAGATCTGTGATTGTGGGACTCCACATAAATCTGCTGACCTCGCAAGATCCAAATGTAGTGAAAGTTTTGAAACATGAGGAGAACAAATCTAAGATGACTTCCCTTCTTAGGCTAGCAGAAACATTTCGGCATCAAGCAGGAATGGAAATCAAACAAGAAGTAGATAAAAATCAGAAAGCAACTGAATGTGCCAGAAAACAAAAGAAAGAATATAAGGTGAAGGACCAGATGAGAAGGCAAGAAATGCGGAAAAAGCATAAATATAGTTGCAAGTATAGAAAACTTGTGGAAGAATCTCATGTTGATCAGCAACGAAAGCAGGAATGGTTAAGAAGAGGCAAATTTAAACCAACAGATGAAAGGTTAATATTAGCAGCCCAAGACAGTGGGCTACGTACACATTGGTTTACAAAGCCCATTGAACATTTGGGAGAAACAGACAAATGTAGGTTTTACAAAACATAATTGGAAACAGTTGCACACCTCGTTGCTGGTTGTGACATACTAATGGCAGAAGGACTGTATACTAAAAGGCATAATAATGTGGCGAGACTGCTGCACTGGGGATTGAGCAAACATTATGGTACTGAAGTGGCTGAAAAACACTGGAAACATGAGCCACAAAGCATTATAGAAAATGATGAAGTTTACATCACATGGGATCATCCATTACCAACAGTTCAAAAGATAGATGCTAGAAAACCAGATGTAGTGGTCCAAGAAAAGAAGACAAAAGTAACATTGATCATTGAAATTGCCATACCCAGTGACTACAGTGTGCTGCGCACAGAGAAAAACAAAGTGATAAAATATTGGGATTTGCAAGCAGAAATAAGAGCAACGTGGAAGAAAGATACCCAGATAGTTCCAATAGTAGTAGGGTCTTATAAAAATGAGTCTACAATCATATTTAGATATGCTACCAATACATGTAACTCTGCACGAATTACAGAAGGAGTCATTACTGGGCATATTGCGGGTGCTGTGAAAAGCACTTTTGGCTGACATCAAAGAGTGAAACAGTACTAATTTCATGAACTTTAATCATAGTTTGACTTAGGAATGGGGTCCATTCCCAACATGCTATTAGAAACCCAAAAGATTTGGAGAAATAAATAAAAAAAGATCTATATTTGTTTGGTAACTTGTACAGTGCAGATTTATACCCATCTAGCATGGCTGTAGTATATTAACGCCTATAGCGCTTAGGCCACAGATGACTATTCATTTCTCTGTTATACGCAAAGCTTCTAGAAACATTATATAGTATACTTCTGTATGTGTGAATGCTAAGTAATACATACATTAGTAAACCCTAAAGGTTAATAATCCATGTCTGGTTTCATCACTTTAAGGAATTTAAGACCAATGCAGGTCATCATGGGTGAAATATGTGTGAGTCTTGTGAACATATGCAGTATTGGAACTGTGCATCTATAATCTTTATACTGTCTTATGGCTGTAGGGTTAGCACACTGTATGGAGACTGTCCTCATACCTAATTTACATGTGTAGATTTGAATCCCTTGGTTGTGCACTAATTCCTTTAATGGCTATTTATTTGTTTAAAGTACCTATGAACCTTTTTTTTTTTTTTTGCAAACTATGAAAGTTAACCTCAATGTGCTGACACAGAATAGTTTTATACCATGGATAAATGTGTGTTTTCTGTTTATTCCTTAGAATTTTACAACATTGAAAGGAATTTGCTGTCCCTTACCTCAAATGGTTAAGCAGCAGGTCAATATAAATGTTGTTTGGTAATGTGTGGGTTCATATCTCAGGATAGCCTATGCCAATAGCACTTAGGCTGTGGCTGACTATGCATATCTACTTTATCTGCAAAGTTTCTAGAAACATCATGCAGTATACTTCTGTTGATAATGATGTATGTGTGAATGCTGGGTTATAAATACATATGTCACCTCTACAGTTTAAATTACACAAGAGTCTGTTATAATCCATTTATTCTTTTTATTGACTGCCCTCCCACCAAATTTACATGTGTAGGTTTGAATAACACAATGTACAGTAAATCCACTAATGGCTATTTGTGTTTCAAGAGAAAACAAATGTCTTCTTGCAAACTATGAGAGTGGGAAATCTGAAGTGATATAGCAGATGGCATTGTTATAAGCAATGTGTGACATGTAGTCGCAAACTGCATATATACATACAAATATTTCAAGCATGGGCATTAATGCCCTTCTAGCCTGCCAATATACCAAAACAGTTTCCCATAATAAGTGTCCAGGGTGTTCTTAAAAATATCTCAACTAGTGCTTGCTTTAATGTAGCTTGGTAGTCTGTTCCATGCATCAGCTGCTCTTTTACGGAATCATTTAGTACACAAAGGTAGTTGTCTCTAAATGCCCTATATACCTGAATAAGATCTCCTCTTAAATTTCTGTATGAGCCACTTTACAAGTTCAAACATTTAACTCTTTCATATTAACTTAAATTTTCATATCCACTGATACCCTTGATATATTTCTGCTGTACTTTTTCCAATTTAATCATGCTTGTTTTCCTATAGGGTTTCCATATTGTTATTCCATAGTCATGTTTGGGTCTTATGTAACTAGCAAACAATGACATCATTATTTCTGATTTCTTACACTTTATAACTCTTTTTGTACAACCTATAGTTCTATAACTATCATTAACCAATTGGTTGATACGATTAGAAACACTCAAAGCTTGATCTACCTATATACCCAGGTCCTTAAGTGAGTCTACAGTTTCAATCACCATGTGCTGTAATAAATGTTCAACGTTCACATTATGTATCTCAAATCTCATGTGTTTAGTTTTTGATGTATTTATCAGCATATTATTATCCTGTGCCCAAATGGTCAATTAGTCCAGTTATTTTGCAGACATGCCCTATCTGTAACACATGTAATCAATTTACCTAATTTCAAGTAATCCGCATGCAGACTGTAGAACACCTCAGATGAAAAAAGATAGGTCTGAAAGATATGTTCTAAACAAGTATATGTCTAGGACAGAGCCCTGTGGGACCCCATGACTGTAATTAAGAATTTTCACCTGTCCAGTTCCTGTATTATGCTTGCCATGTCCTATTTGTAAGCCATGCAGATATACATCTTATCAAGAGTACATCAATACCTAGTTGATCTAATTTATTGGTCAGTGTTTTGTATATGACCCTGTCAAATGCTGAAGTTGAGTCTATATAAATTACATCACAGCACAATTTTTCATTCATAGCTGTTATTATATTGTTATAGAACATCATGTTACAAGTGGTAATAGATCTATTTTCAACATGTCCATGCTGATATATGGTTTCAAATCCCAACCTTTCCAATTTTGACAATAGCTTATCCGATATTACCTTCTCCATTATTTTTCCATAACATGAAAGTAGACTTAAGGGTCTGTATGACTCTGGGCTTGTCCTACTCCCCTTTCCCTTAAAGACAGGTTTAACGATTGCATGCCTCCAATCTTGAGCAATCTCCCCATATTTATATGAACCAGTAAATAATAGATATAATAGTACTGTAAGTTCTTGCTGAAGTGTTCTCAGATCATTACTGCTAATTCCATTTCTATCCTATGCTTCATTTGGATCCAGTTTGTATAGTTCTTTTTCAATATAATCTAATTTGATTCCAGTATCTGAGGTTATCTGGATGTCAGTTAGGACAGCTTATTACCTCCTTTGTGGAGCTAAACTGTTTTGCATACATTTTTATAAAGCTATCTATACTCTGTTGTGTCTAAGAATACATTTTGCAATCTACATACATTTTATCAATTTGTATATCTTTATTCCTTCTACATTTTATGTATCTATAAAATTTCCTATTATGCTCAATATCTTTATATAACTTTTTTCAAAATTTTCTTGATCTTGTAATTGTTAGTACAGTTTGTTTATTTCAGTTTTAAAAGTTATAGTTTGACCTCTTTTCCATTTTTTATATTTTTTTGTCTTTCACCTTAATCAGGTATCTTGTTCATATCGAAATATTTCCCCCTGACATTGTATGTCTTGAGCCTGATGTTAAACATTTTTTTTTATTTATTTGCACTCAAACAATTTCTCTTTCAAAACTTTCCACATCCCTTCTGCAGTTTTTCCACTGAACGCATCAGCCCAATTTGTTTTACCTTCACCCATAAAATCATACACAACCCAAATAGCTGCCCCACAATTTCAAACCTAGTCCAACTACTAGTAAACCCCAGATCCCTTAGATCTTCTGATAGACCACTATTCAAAATAACACAACCACATAACTACCACAGTGATTCCCTCTACTCATACAAAATAGCTAAGTCTTGGAATGCCCTACCCCTAAGCTTACAAAACACCCCTGCTGTTCCTCCTTTAAAGCACAAATAAAAGATGACCTTAAAAGCAACTGGCTGTGCCATTGTCGTTCCCCTGGACAACTCCTCTCTCCTACTATGTCCTTGACTACACCCATCATGTTTTAGTAATTTTTTTCATTATTTTCATTTTTTCTTTATTAGCTGATTTCTCTATTCTTCAAGGCTTTAGTAGTCCATCACCTCACTTTCTATATTTTCAAACTACTTTCAGTACTTCATTTTTTCTCATTGTTACTTGGTGTATTAGCTCTACACGTGCACAAACCTCCTCATTAGGCATGCTCACTGTTTCTGGTCTCACATTCTTTTCAGCCTGTTATTATTTTCCTGTGATTTACTTGATTCATTTTTTTGTTCCTATTATGTATTACTTATCTTTTCACTGTTTGTTAAACTTACACTTATGTAAGGATTATGCATGAACACCTATATAACTCAATATTTGTTTCTCTGTCTTTGGAGCTTTTCTCCTCGGCTCTCTGCTGTAAACGGGCTACTAGCCCAGTTGGAAACTACCCGGTAAACAAATGTAACTAACTAAATAAATAAATAAATAAACAAATAAATAAATAAATATCACATAGTGACTGTTTTGCTTCCATATAATCATATAATAGGTCATCAGCACTTGACTTTGGTGGTCTGTACACCCCAACAATTGTTATATGTTCCAGGATTGTCTTTATTGTCACGGTTACATAAGGTATAGTATTGGTGTTATCATGGAACATGTAATAATCTCAGGTCTCATAACGATCTTTAATTCCTATCATAATACCTCTGCCTGATTTTTTTGTTAGATTATCAGTTACAGTAAAAGCATTTATACTCTCACAGAACTGGTTTTCAGTCATTGTTCTTTAACTATGTTTCACAAACAATAACATCAGCCTTGTGGGAATGTCGCAAATTTTCCAATTAAAAAAATCTTAATGCTCCGAGTATTAACAGCCATCAGAGATGCAGCAAATGTTGCTATCTGTGAACTGTTAAACTTTCAACTTGGCAAAAATCCTGCCTTGTGTTTGTCAAAATTGCAAAATATCTGCTGCAAAAATTCTCTTTCCTGATCTTGACAAATTCACGCAATCATGTCTGCACACATATGTGCCCAAAATTAGACTCAGATGCTCTACACATTTCCCTTTTTTTTTTTAAACAGGACATTTTTTTCATTCAGGAATTTACCCCCCAAACCTTTTCATTCACAATGACCTGACTCTCCTTTCTATATGTGGTTTGTGAAAAATGCATCCTAACATCTGTACAAGATATGCTATCTTAGAGGTCTGTAAATTCTCTACCAACATTTAGAGAGTCCTTGTGGATGAGATCATTTGTACCAACATGAATAAAAACAGATCCATGCTTCCTTACATTAAGGCATTCTAATGCTTATTTCACATTCAATATTTTTGCTCCTGGCAAGCATAACACTATGCATTATCTTCTATGAAAATTAAGTATCAGTTCCTCTAATAATCGAATCTCCAAATACAAGAATATCTTTTCTGACCAGGTATGAAGATTTTTCATCTTCTAATTTTGTAATATCTGCTCTATCAACTGTTACAAAGGAATGATCTTCATCACCATTAGCCTTATTAATCCCACTGCTTTCATTGCTTATTACATTTGCAAGCATACGGTTCTTGTCCAGGTGGTTTGTACATCCACAGCTTGAGCCATGTTGTCAGCATCTGTTCTCCTTTTTTTTCTTACAGTAATGTTCTTCAGTCCTTCCACATTCAGTTTTGATTTCTTCCTTTTCACCTGTCTCTTGCCTTTTTTTCTACCTACTCTTTTGGAAAAATTATGCATTTTTCTGTAGGCTGAAGGTTTTCTGATAGAAAAATGTTATCATTCCCTGTAATCTGTGTGTTTCATAACAAAACAGCGTCCTTTTATTATATATTCTTTTTACTTTACAGACCTTTATTGATCTATATATATCCTCCTATGTATACACATACTTATCTATTAAATTGTATCTATGCATATGTACATACAAGGGGATTTCAGTGTTGAGATATTCATCATGTACACATGTACACATTTTTATTTATAATGTCATAATAACACAGTAAGTTCACCATACAATAACTGTATACATCTGTAGGTCTTTGTCTACATGGTTAGGTATATCCGTACACTATGTGATGTTGAGCAAATCATTTAACCAGACACTGTTCCTCGGCTGAGTCTGAAAAAGGTCCATAGAGATCAGTGCTCAACCCAGGAAAATAAAAAGAAATAAAATAAATCTTCAAGTTTAGATGTGCAGTCTTACGACATGCAGGCATGCTAATATTGTCAAACTTCCAACAACGCATCTGCAAGGTATGTTTAATACGTAGTGATTTATTCTGAATACCATTAATGTTTACATAATTTTAAGTGGAGTGTAGACTTATGTGTTATCAACAGGTGTTTTTATTCCATTGAGCTTATGTACTATTTGTTGCCACAACCTAAATGAAAGATATCTGTGCTTAAATGGCATATTGATGTTGATTTTAATGGTTAATGTACAAGTTGCTTGTACTATTAATGTTGTTTGCACAGTAGATAGTTGCAAACTTGGTTGTATGTAGAGGTTTGCATTGAGTTATATGTTGTGTATACTCTATCTATTGTCTGCTGAGTCAACAGTCTCAGTACTGTTAGCAGACATTTATTACCATGTACTTCTTGAGTTCCATTTCTTTTGCAATGCTGCAAGCCTGCATTGTGATGGCTTGTTAAACACAGTATTGTGTACCATTTCTTGTTATTGGAGTGCCACAAGCCAGTCCTCCTTTTATTGTATGTCTGAGATGTTGTCTAGTATATTAATGATCATCATTTTATTTTGTTAACTGTACAAGTACAGATATAACATATAATAAATATAGGCAATGACGGTGATACATTTAAGTGACAGTTATGTATGTGTGTCATATACATAATTTCTAGATATTGCTTGCTGTCACTGTGCTTGTGACTGTGTTCATAAGCTGACCGTGTTGTTCATAATCTTTCAAATTCCTTTCTGATTATATAATATTTTGATGTCACCCATTAACCATGTTGCATTGCTCATCTCATTTGCATATATATTTTAAGTGTACTATCAATTGTTAGCCTTACAATGTATTTTAACACACATATTTTAACCATAGTATATAAACATGACACATTAGTTGCACATAATGATGAGTTATAGTAAATATTTAAATGTTATATTGACACCTCACACATTGAGTAAAGAATAGGGGCTGTACTCAAGGCTGACAGATTAGTAAAGGTTTTGGCTAGGCTTGTAAAAGGCTCCAGGGCCTTTAGCCTAGTAGACACCTAGGAACCTATGAACAGTATGTCTGATAAACTGATACTGCTTGCCATGGCCTTCTACTTCCACTATATGAATATTATGACATTTAGAATGTTGCACAATCATGATATTACACTTGTTATTATTACACTGTTGTGTCTTTTGTTACACAACATATAAATAAACCTTATGGGCTGGATATGGTGACTGTTACGGTGTTACAACCAATGTTACATACTGTAATGTAAATTTGGCAAACCTTACATTTGTCCTTTTTCATATGTTTTCATGTTGTTCCTTGCATATCATATAATCTATTTACAGTTATTAGTGCACAGCTGATATTACATTAATGCATAGTTGTGTCAGATGTCTGCCTTTAATGCTGATTGGGATTTCCGACACATCGATACATACTGTGAGGCAGTAGAGAGATGTGGCAATATAGGACTACTTTCCATGTGTCAAGGTATCCATATACATATCAGCATTGTGAGAGTGATTTCTGTTCAAGGCCCTTCATAATGTTTCAGTAACATTTATTGTTCATTGTGTAATCTCTGCTTTGTTACATTATACATACACATATGACTACTGCCATGTTTTGTAACAGACCTGCCATAACAACACATTGTACAGGGTCATACCATGTATATGATGGCTGCCTACATGCATATGTAATGGAAATGTATTTTAACTAGCATATGCATTTACGTATATGCATTCTTTATCAATGATTGTGTTTCATTTCAGACATGTTTTGCATATGACTGTGATATACTTTACACACCATTTTATAATTTAGTATAGATTGAATGAATACCCTACATCACTTAAGGTGTTATGGTTTGATAAAGTCAGCCAGTAGTGTAACATCACATACGTAATAGTCACAACATGTAGAATGTGTAAGTTTGGAGGCTTTTTCATTTATTCATCAATTTTAGGTTAATACCTATTATGTTTGGATAATGTAATGTTCCTGTGTTAAAATTTGACAGAGAGTGGGACCTGTTCTGGCTGACAAACTGAATGATAACGACAATGTGCCAGACCGCTGCCAACCAAATGAAACTCAGAGTACCAGGATGATAACCATAATGGGGACAATGATGATGACAACAGACTGGGACCTGCCTGTGCCATTGTTCCTGCGGCTCCATGTAGAAGACATTCACTATCATGCCAAGTAGACAACTGTAGGGACAAAATCTGGGATGTAATGACAAACGTCTTCCAGATGCAAATAAGGGACATGATGGGTAACTTCTTTCAAGACATGACATGGGCCATGCGCGACTCCTTTCTGGCAATCGCTAGCAAGATCTTTCATGATATTCAACTCCATCAGAGTGGTTTCTCAGGAATGTAAGTATTGTCTGTGTGATCCACGCTTGTAATGCTGCTGCCATGGTGTTCTCAATATTCAAATTTTTTTGGTCTAGGCACAGTTGTACAGACATCCCATATTGCTGTCATGTTTTCTGTCATATGTCATAATGCTAACTGCACATATCAGGTAATACATGGCTTTATCTTGCTGCTGTAGTATGACATATATTACTAAATAATACATATGTTACCCTTATTATTTACATGATTATCACATGGCGTCATTACTTGTAAACATTGTTCCATATGGGCAGGGATGCTAATCCTTCAGTCTGTATGTGTGTGTACTCCTATGCATGCATTGCAACATAATATTGTTATGTCTGATACACTCCGTTCCCGTATGTGACAGATATGACTTTTGCAGTTAGTATAATGTAAGTGGGACATTATTGTTCTGTTTGCGTTGCGCCTATATATACTTATGATGGATGACAGCAACTCACATGCTGTATTATTTCCATTCTTCTCACATAACACAATAAGATCAGTCACGTGTGTTTATTTGCATGTTATCTACATGCATGCATTGCACCCATTTGAGTATTGGTTGTTGTTGTCTTAAGTATGTTCAACAACATCACATGTCCGTGATGTTGTAACTTATATCACATTATTGGGTTGTACTGTCACACTGGCACAATGATCTTGCATATACCATGTAGTAGCAATTATTGTGCGATGCTGTTGTGGTGTACTGTGATGGGTACATATGAGCGTGTATCATTCACTTACTGCATTGACATTCACTGGTCCCTTAGTGAATATAAGGAATTGAAGCTTTTTGCATGAATTCCATTTTGCCCATATCTTGCTTATAGTGATATCCACTCTTTTTGAACATAGCTTATATTAGGACATATACACTGGTTAACATACATGTCCATATGTATGCATTTGTAGTTCATGTGCACTGCTTTACATGGATATAGATGTGTATGGCCATAATATGATTAATGCACAACTGCCATTGTAAAATGTAACTTGTTACATGCACTTATTCCATTTTGTTATATTGCACTTGTGTACACAGGTCTGTCCTTTGATCAGTCCTACTCATGTACAGTGATATTTATGTCAATAACAGTAATTGTTTTTATGGCAGTATATATGGGCATGTGATATTCAAACCTACTTGTGTTATGTACCTATGCCATTTGCTGTTTAACTGTTGCACATCTCTGTGCTTTTTGCATCATTTGTACACAGCCATGTTTATAGCCATCCCCAATGCACTATGCACATGTGTCTGATGTTGGCCATTTGCTTCAATGCACCTTGCAAGGATTTGCAGTCCATATTGTGTATGTGCGCTGTCTCTCCTTAGGTATGGTTGTTCTGCTTTATTCTGTGCCTACTTTCTCCTGCTTGTATTTCTTCACTGATGTGGGCCTATATTGTTCATCTCCCTCCCCCCTTATAACTTTATCCTAGATGTTTCACATATACACGATTGTATAGGTGTCTGTTTACCTACCTGCAATGCATCATCATTGTAATGTAGGTGAACTGGTACAAGATGACCTTGTGCCACCATGTTGGGTGTCATACACATGCAAGGTATATGCACACAAGGTGGTGGCAATAGAGTAGATTCCATCAGTTTATGTTGTACTTGTGTGTTGTGCATTACTCATAGATGTATATGCTTCCTGCTTATGCACATGCTTGCATTCCTTAGTTTCATTAATCATATATGTATCACCATTTACTTAACATTCCATGTAATTGGTGTGGATATGTGTGATGAGTCTTCTTTCATTTTGGCTTATGTAAGTCCATTGCATGCATACCTCTCAACCTCACTGATTTGAGAAAACCACACATTTTCTAAGGAATAGACCTAAAATATGAAGCATAAATTTAGACATTCTGCCACTTGAACACCCATATGTGTTGCCTCTGGCATGGCATATGTCTTTGACATATCGATTCCATTTCTCCTGCACTTGTAGTGTGTAGACTTATTACACAGCCACATTAATCTTTGACCGTGTTACTGCTCTTTGGCACTATGCTTAGTTGTTTGCTTTTTGTTTACAGGGTTGGAGGCTCTAGCCCATCCTCCATTTGTCTTTTCTAGTGTTTCCTGGTCTGTATTGGCTCATCTTTGTTGTTGCTTGGCTTACACTTGCACTGTGCCAGCCTAGAAAATGATTGGATTCAATATCCAGAGTGTACTGCAATGACAGCACTCCACATTTAATGTTTTCCAATACACACATGCCATCAGTCATACTCACTCGGGTATGATTGTCACACAGTTAATATCTCAGCAATGAAATGTGTATTGGTACATACAGCATATGTATTTTTGTGTTACACCATGTCTGGTATGTTTGTCTGCTTTGTCATTTTTCATTCAACCATGTTGTATAGTCCATACGTGTACTGTCTTTGTACCTTCACTATCCTTTCTGTGCATTTCTGACCTTTGTCCATCATATTTTATATTTGTTATATGTTTGTACCTGTTCTTTTGCCCATCTCCTCCTTCTGTGTCTTCTCCATCCCTTCTATTCTCAAAAAAAAAAAATATATATATATATATATATATATATATATATATATATATATATATATATACATATAGGGACTATTCCCACCCAAAACAAACAAAAAAAAAATACCCATGCTCCTCTGACTCTCCTTCTGACCTTCCTATTCCATCATACTTCTTGTGTGCCCCATTTCTTCACCTTCACCCCACACCTGGTATTCTATCACACTATTTCCTTGGGTGTGTGCATTACTTGTGTTCCCCACATGTGTCTTGCACCCATTGTTAGTTACTTTTAGCCATGGCGAAGTGGCCGATATTGCTCTTTGCCTTAATTATTTTTTTTATTAAAAATTTTCTGGATTATTTCGGATTCTGCAAATTGTGATGGTGTATTTATAGATGTCTGTCAACATATTACAGCAATATTCAGGTAAGTGTTTGTGGATATTTCTCACTTTTCAGACATAACATCTGAGGCACATTTGCTATTATTTAGTATGTTCTGCGTATTAGTGAAAGTTCCATTGGGCTGATATACATTCTGTAGATGTGCATCGATCATGCACATACATATATTACTTAATGAACAAGTTTTCTTGGAATACATATTTTGCATATTACTTGGTTAGCCACATAGCTTGCGTGGAACTCATACTTTATGGAATCCAGCCCTCTGTTTTTCACTGTACTCGAACATTATTTCCCCCTTCTGAGTATCTGAGTATTTATTTATTTATTTATTTATTGTATAAGTCAAGTGAATTAATAGAAAGAGTCTGCTAAGGAAAGTGTTCTGAGATTACCTTCTTATATTTTTGTACCATACTTCATACTGTTGATATGCAACATGTTTTATATATTTACAGAACAGAAAATAAAAATAAAATTTGATATAAAAACAGACAACTAAAAGATGCAAATTATATTAAAGTATTTAGCAGACAACATCCTTTAAAATACATGACCTATTATGAAATCAGTCATCCTGCAGAGAATTAACAAATTATGTGAAGCTGCTAAAGAAACTTATGTGTTGCAGTAATGTAACATTAGCATTTTGTAACAGATGGCAATTTTGAATGCAAGAAAGTCATTCAATTTCCCTGGAGTGCGTGAAAAAATAAATCTAGTTAATTTTGTTAAATGTAGTGTGTGTCTTGTAAAACAGATGTTATGTGGGCTTGAAGCACGTACATTACTGTTTGAAAAATGTCATGCCTGACCCCTTAAAGAAAGGTAACCAGAAAATCAGCAACATCAGGGAAAGATGAAGGTATACTTTTTTTAGCTTAATGTGTCTTGTTTGCTTAGGTAGTGTGAAAAAGCTTAAAGTAAAAGGTATTATATTCCGTAAAAAATGCTGTTACAGTAAATGCTTTTGAGCTGTAATGATAGGAGTTTATGTTTTATACATATGAACACCTATGTATAACATGTTATAGTATACGGCAGACTACATGCGCTATTTACAGCAGACTCCAGCTATAGAATTTAGTTGGACATAGAGACGAGAATATATTGTGGCTTCTGTCGATCATAACCAAGTACCATGGAAAGTAATATAATGAAGCAGAATTTTAGCAGACTCTAGTAAAGATTCCCTGAGTTTCAGTCACTCTCTACCTTCATTAATACTTGTTTACTTCATTCACCACATCTGCCTGAACGATCGTTACAGAATTATCTTTCTGTATTTTAAAAGCCACTTGCCTGTTATATAGTAACAATATCTACTAATGATCTGTCATTTTAGAAACCAAAATAAGCAGCAGCAGTCACAGTATTTGTATAGATTAACATCTGTCTAGCAGTGCAGATGTAACATTTCCATAGGATAGACATTAAAGGATATACACAATATGTGGTTCTATGATATGATGCATTTCAGTAGTATTATATGCGTATGAATAGGTTATGCTGACAGTATTGCAAAGTAGGTTACAAGTTTGTGTTTACACTATGCTTGCATGCAGCATGCAATTGCAGTTATAATTGAACAGTTTATGCTATTCAGCGAAGTGTACACAGAGTTTACGTGTTTGCATGGTGAGCGGCAGCGCTAATTACACATTCATGCCGTGCACTGCATTTAAATGTTAACAAGCAGGGTTTTGTGCCTGGCAGCAGTGTTGCCAGACAGGATACCATGTAAAGCAACATGGATAGCACATCTGTTAAACTATGAGCAAACTAGGTTAGTGGGATTGAGTGGAATACCTCAGTGATAAACATATAACAATATATATGGTCCAAACACATTACAAGACAATGTATACTGTGCAAAGTATTGTGGAATACCATTCCAGGCATTCTGTACAAACGTTTTGTAAATGATCTGTAATAGTACATGGACTGCCATTTAAAAGAAACAGTCAGGGGAAGTGTGTGTATTGAATAAGGAAACACAGATGAACTGTAGGAATGAACACAGGAAAAGAGGACAGGTGAAACATTGTAAATGTACAGCAGGTGAGGGCATGTAAATGAATGACAGTTGTAGCAGGAACACTAATCACATATCAACATGGTACAGTATGGACTGCACCATGAAAATGTATATTATATGACTGTCGAACAAGGTGACATAACAATGGAAAAGATGTCTTTGTGATACAAGCATCCTGACATGAACGATTGAGAAGACTTCTATCAGGGATGTTATATACAATCGGGGTTGGGTGCATATTGTGAAGCTGTGGAAACTGATTTGCCTGAATATGAACATAATTTCAGCAGAGGTCTCCACCAAGTGGGACACAGTTACAGGCTCATGGACACCAGTAAACGGAAGCATGCACAATCATGGACAATATCAGAATAATACCATCAGTAATCCCATGTTTCTGACTTAACATATGTGATTCTGAGTGATCATAGATTGCTCTGCATGAACACACTTGTGCAACTACTGTAACATGTCAGCAATCTATGAGAGTAACCAAGCACATCATCCTGACACTGTAACATTTCTGGAGGTGTTAGTAGAGAGACTGCTATACCTGTATGTGACATTATGATCAATCCAAGCTAGTTGACTAGTGTGCATGGCATATCTCTATCTATCTATCTATCTATCTATCTATCTATCTATCTATAGATATATTTATATGGAACCATCCAGACTATTACAAATGTAATCCATGCCATTAATGTTGTCAAACAGCTATGTATGTACTGTGTGCATCACTGGAACAGGTATCACACATGCATCTGGTATAACACCTTCATTGGGGTTCTGCACCATCAGACAGTAATGTTTATGCAACAAAAAGAATACCTAGGTATGGCCAATAAGATGTGTGACAGATCACTGTGGCAAAGGTGGTACACTTCGGTGACATATCACTGGAAGATGTGTAGGGAGGTACATAAAGAAGGGTGCATTGTACTCAGTTATTGGTGTGATGAAGGCTGTGAACTAAGGAGGTATTATGGCCTTTGATGTGGATGTCCTGCATGTACTCAGCAGTTGTGTTACATACAAGGGAGTAGTCAGCACTGTGGCCACATGCTGATGGATGTTCCACATACCATTTACTTATAGTGTGTGATGTCTACATTATCATTGGGTTGTGCATTTGTTTTCATAATGTGACAAATTCCCCCATGTTTTTGCTTCATCTCATATGTTGTCGTGGCTGTGGCAGCAATCTTTGGTGTGTTTTGATACTGTCTACATTATACCAATATCACAGTTAGAGTCAATGATTGCCCACAATCTATAGTCCTCAAGACAGCTGTTTGAACACAAGATGTGTATGCCATTATTGACATCAGTGACTTAAATAATGGTCACTTCAAAGATTTCAACATATTTAGATGCCATATATGTGATCCAGTGGTTTATCCACTTTGTGATATAAGTGTGTATGACCACATCTGACAGTGTTGAGTGAACACCTCAGTGTGGATTTGTGTCAAATGCCTATGCTTGGTAAAGTTCTACAGGATGATAGTGCTGTCATCATGCATGCCTTCATTGACCTCTTTGAGGACATGTAACAGATGTAACAGACATGGATGTAGCATTAAGTAAATTTTTTGCACTTGGTATAACTGTTTCAGTGATATTTAATAATTCTGTGCTTAGTGTTACAAAGTTTGTGTGTTAAACTGGTCTCTGGCTTACTTCTAAACACTTACTCTGTGTTTCGGTGATATTTAATATTTCTAAGCTTAATGTTGCAAAGTTGGTGTGTTAAACTGGTCTCTGGCTTACTACTGAACACTTACTCTGGCTGGTTTCATTTGATTTTGCCTCCCACGTGCCCAATTGTTGTGTTCTTATAACTTGGTGGCTTTTGCTTTGCCAGCTTCTTATTATAAATTCGTTAATGGACACTCCTTCCAGTCCCATTGTATGAGCTCATTCTACTGAGTACAGTGAGACTATTTGGGAAGGACCGCCCCCTTAGCTTCTTAACTTTGAATTATCTTCCATTTCATCCCTTTCTACTTGACAAACATCAGCTGCTTTTACTGTTTTACTTGTATTTGTACTGTGTCTTTTCTAACTTTAATACTTTACTTTGCTTTTGCTGCTGTTCTTAGAAGTGTTCAATTGTATTTATACCGCCTCTTTTATTACTGCTTGTTAGTAGCCTGATTACATTGAGAACATTGTTTTACCAAACTGCTGCTTTATACTGTTTTATTTGCTGTTGTGACTGTGATTTTAAGCACTTTAAATTTCAAATTCCTCTGCACTTTTTAGCATAGACTAGATTAAGTCTTACAGAATCTAGACTGCCCTGTATCACTTGAACACTAAAACCATCTCTTCACTGAGATATTGAAAGATCTGAGGCATCTGTTGTTTCCAACCAACTATAAGTGCCTATTTCTGCTCTTATATTGCACTCTTAATTTGTATTTGTAATCTATGGTTTGTTTGAATTGTTGGAACTGTTTTTGGCCGCATTTTACTGCATACTGTACTAGTTTGGCTGTATTATAGCCCAGTTTTAGGCTTGCTGTTTCTGGGTCTGTTTTGTAACCTCTAAGTATAAAATTCAAGCCATGTTTGTTGGAGAAGCCCTTTCTGCACCCTAGTGGGAGGAGAGTGCTGTCTGTGTCCCGTCTAATCGAGGGTGATTAGACTAGAGCTCAGAGAGTGCATCCTTATTTGCTAGTTTTAGTTAAAAGAGTTATTTCTTGTTTTATATAAGCCCTACGTCTGCGCTTTCTTGCATGTAGCACACCATTGTGCAGTGCCACTGTTGGTGGTTATAATAGCAAATGTTTTGCTTGTTAAAATTTCCCATAGCACTTTGCTTGTGGTCCTCCAGAGGTTTTTCGTGCCTCAGCTCTACTGTCAGGTAGAACACTAAGCTTAGCCTCAGAGGTACCAATACACTTCTCACCAACTAGCCATTCCTAAGTGCGACCTTTTTCCTGGCCATATAAATTTACCCAACACTACGGATGTACAATTTCCCACAGTTTCTCTAGCCAGGTTAGTCAACATGGGCATCCTGAGACAGTGTAGTAACTGCTTTATGTTCACCAACAACCCTTTGCTCCTAGACTACACAACTCAACATGTGAGAGAAGCAACTATATTAAGAACCTTGAATCCATGCTCTCTCACACACCAGTCAGTACATATGCCAATGAGCAGGTCATCAGCATGCACACCTCACTTCCTACTCCACCCAAACCCACATCACACATAGCTAAAAATGCAGAGGCCCTCACCAGAAACATACCTAAACACCAGAGACCTCCCAAACACAAACGCAAGCACGCTACACATAATACTTCCTCTGCAGAACACAATACACATAATAGCTCACATGCCAGTGTCTCACCTGTAAAGCTCTTAAAACAAAACACAAAACCAAACATATTAGTCATAGGTGATTCCATCATGAGACACACAGATGTCCCTTTCACCAGGCTAGATAAGGAGAAGGTCACAGTCAGCTGTCTGCAAGGTGACAGGATCTGCCATATCACACATGCACTCAAGATTCTCAACAACAGGTACTGTTATGACTCTGTCGTAGTCCATGTTAGTGCAAATGACTTGAGACGTACCTTTCTGGACCATATGAAGAAAGACATGATTGATCTCTCAGACTATGTATCTCAGGCTGGTATGTCGTTAGCCTTAAACAGCATCTTACCTTCACCTAGGATGATGCCTCAATACAAACAGAAAATGATTGACTTCAATAATTGGCTTAGTTTCTGGTGTCATTCCAAGGGGATACAGTATCTGTCAGCCTGGGATGACATGATCGACAGACCTTGATGTTTTGCCAGAGATGGTCATCATCTGTCACCCCTGGGATTTTGGCTACTTGCCAACCCCCATAGTCCCTTTTTTAGGCAGTGTCTCAAGGACAAAATTCCCAGCGTAAGAACTCCATCTAAGAACAACCTCAAGGTGTTTCTGCTAAATGCTAAGAGTCTTAACATAAAACTGCATTCTTTGGAAGCAGTCCTAACTTTGGAAGACATAAACATTTGTGCAGTCACAGAGACCTGGAGAGCAACCCAGTCATATCAGGCTACACCTTCCACACATTCAGACCACAAACTGATGGCGTGAAAACTAAAGGAGATGGTGTATCAATATTCAGTAAAGATAAATGCACCTCCAGATTGGCTAGTCAGAATGATTCCCCGGAGATACTTCAGGTGCAATTAAACTGTAGGTAAGGCACCTATTCAAGTCATTGCCAACTATAGGGCCCCCTCCATGAATCCGTGCACCCACTCTGCCTATTTAGATCTACTTGAGTCTATCAAGATACATCTGAACACCATGGTTTTGGATGACTTTAACTACCCATCCATTGAGTGGGGAAATTACTCATGTGCAAACTGACTTGGCCAAAAGTTCCTCAACTTTATTTACTCCATTGCCCTGGACCAGCTAGTGGACACCCCCACAAGGGGTGCCAACATCCTAGATCTGGTGCTTTACCAATATGAGGGACCACTGTAGCACTCCTATTGTGAGATATTCCCTGGTGAGATATGAACATAAATCAGTATCATTCAAAGTTACTATCACACCTGACCCCCCTCACCCTAGCAGCAACTAAATTAAACAACTTCTCCAAAGCAGATTATAACCTCTTACAGAACAGTATAAATAACTTCACTGCAACCCCCTCCTCAGATGGAACTGTCAACTATGCTGAGTTCTACACAAATGCTTTATACAAACACCTGAACAACTGCATTGACTCAGCAGTAGCTGATAGGACCAAAACAAGCTCTTCAAGGAAGAGCAAACCCATCTGGTGGACAACTGGCATTAACAGGCTTTACAATAAGAGGAAGAACTTGATGTCTAAGAGTAAGAGGGAGTGAGCTCTAAACTGGAAACACTCCCTCTTCAGTTTAAACAAGCAATAAGACTTCTTGTGAAGTCCTCCAAAGCTGACTGTGAATCCAAACTAGCTTCCTCAACTAAGGACAACCATAAGGCACTCTTTAGTTACATCCGTAACCAAAAAGGTAAGGCCCAGATTTGTGCCGGACTGGTGGTTAATGATAATATATATACTGAGCCTGTGGACATTGCTAACCTGTTAGCCAACAGGTTCTGTGAAAACTTCAATCCCCTGTCCGCGCCACACTTACCGCAAGACATGCCTACCACCTGTTCTCTACCTTGTATCTCTAAAGAGCATGGTGTGAATGCCCTCTCTAAGGTCAAAAACACAGCATCCATGGGACCTGATAACATCCCAGACTGCATCCTACATGGGCTCAAACAAGAATTAGCAACACCGTTGGGTACTCTTTTCAATCATAGTCTAATCACTAGCTTCATCCCAGCTGAATAGAAAAAGGCCACCGTTATCCCCTTGCACAAAGGTGGTGCTTCCACTGACCCTGGGAACTATAGACCTATTAACCTGACTAGCCTTATCTGCAAGGCCCTGGAGAGAATCATCATTGACCTTATCAACAAAGATATTGGTAACCTCCAAACACTTGACCCTACTCATTATGGATTTGTTAAAGGGAGATCATGCCTGTTAAACCTGGTGGACTTCTTCGAGACAGTCACTAACGCCCTTGATGAGGGGAAATCTGTGCATACAGTCTACCTAGACTTTGCCAAGGCTTTTGA